>NC_034185.2:13382433-13447433 GCF_002021735.2 Oncorhynchus kisutch | reverse complement strand
GGGAGGTACTGGGTCCAGTGTGACTACCATGTCACTGAGAGGTACTGGGTCCAGTGTGACTACCATGTCACTGGGAGGTACTGGGTCCAGTGTGACTACCATGGTACTGGGTCCAGTGTGGCTACCATGTCACTGGGAGGTACTGGGTCCAGTGTGACTACCATGTCACTGAGAGGTACTGGGTCCAGTGTGACTACCATGTCACTGAGAGGTACTGGGTCCAGTGTGACTACCATGTCACTGGGAGGTACTGGGTCCAGTGTGACTACCATGTCACTGAGAGGTACTGGGTCCAGTGTGGCTACCATGTCACTGAGAGGTACTGGGTCCAGTGTGGCTACCATGTCACTGAGAGGTACTGGGTCCAGTGTGGCTACCATGTCACTGAGAGGTACTGGGTCCAGTGTGACTACCATGTCACTGAGAGGTACTGGGTCCAGTGTGGCTACCATGCCACTGAGAGGTAAACTGTTTACCCTTCTTTGGGTTTGTGGGAAGCAGGTTTTAGATTCTTCAATTAGCCACAGCTTCCTTGGATTCTAATATTACACTGTGTGTGTGTGTGTGTGTGTGTGTGTGTGTGTGTGTGTGTGTGTGTGTGTGTGTGTGTGTGTGTGTGTGTGTGTGTGTGTGTGTGTGTGTGTGTGTGTGTGTGTGTGTGTGGTGTACGTGTGTGTATTGTTAGTGTACTCTTCCTTGCATAGTGGTGACTCAGCCCCAGGTATTTTTCTACATTGCCAGGTGCCACTCCACTTTCGACAGGGATTGCCTGGACTGTTTCACTGGAATACAGCAAACCATCTAAGCCTGACTATATTAACACAATTCTCTTGCAATGTACTTTTTAAAATTCCAATAGTCTAATACTTTTGTCTCCTGAGTGGCGCATGGGTCTAAGTCACTGCATCGCGGTGCTAAAGGTGTCACTACCAACCCTGGTTTGATCCCAGGCTGTATCACTACCTGCCGTGATTGGGAGTTCCATGGGGCGACGCACAATTGGCCCAGCGACGTCGATGTTTGTTTTTAACTGACATGACTTGTTAAATAAAGGATAAATAAATACTTATACTTATACAGTACTTATAATAGTCTGATTTATATACTTATAATAGTCTGACTTATATCAGTATAATAGTCTTGTCAACGGTGGGTGTAGCTGGTGCATGGAAGTCAGACGCAGGAGAGCAGAGATGAGTGAACACGAAGCACTTTACTGAGGCAAATTGTAAGACCAGAACGCAACAGCGTCACCAAAACCAAATGCCCAAAACAAGTAAGGCAGCACAAAGTACCACAAACAAAGTACAAAGTACAGGCTGCCACAAAACACAGGTACACATAAAACCTGGCGCTAACCAGCCGGAAGCGTGCCAACCTCGACAAATAAACAATACCCCACACAGACATGGAGGGAACAGAGGGCTAAATACACATAGTAATTATGAGGAGACGTAAAGCAGGTGTGCAGGAAAACAAGTCAAAACAAATGGAAAATGAAAGGTGGAGCGGCGATGGTTAGAAGACCGGTGACGTCGACCGCCGAACGCCACCCGAACAAGGAGAGGGACCGACTTCGGCGGAAGTCTTGACAAGTCTGACTTATATGCAGTACTTATAATAGTCTGACTTATATAGTACATATAATAGTTTGACTTATATACTTATAACAGTCTGACTTATATACTTATAACAGTCTGACTTATATACTTATAACAGTCTGACTTATATACTTATAACAGTCTGACTTATATACTTATAATAGTCTGACTTATATAGTACATATAATAGTCTGACTTATATACTTATAACAGTCTGACTTATATACTTATAACAGTCTGACTTATATACTTATAACAGTCTGACTTATATACTTATAACAGTCTGACTTATATACTTATAACAGTCTGACTTATATACTTATAACAGTCTGACTTATATACTTATAACAGTCTGACTTATATACTTATAACAGTCTGACTTATATACTTATAACAGTCTGACTGTAATGGTTTTCTTCTGGTGAAAGAGAGGCCGACCAAAATGCAGAGTGGTTAGTTTTGTACATCTTTAATAAAGATGAAAATACAATAATCTACAAAACAAGAAACGTGAAAAAAACGAAACAGTCCTATCTGGTGTCACAAACACAAAGACAGGACCAATCACCCACAAGAGACCTAAAGAATATGGCTAAATATGGTTCCCAATCAGAGACAACGATAAACACCTGCCTCTGATTGAGAACCACTCTAGGCAACCATAGACTTACCTAGAGTACTACTCTAACCACAATCCCATAACCACAAACAACCCCAGACAAAACAAACCACATAAATCCCCATGTCACACCCTGGCCTAACCAAAATAATAACGAAAACACAGAATACTAAGGCCAGGGCGTGACAGTATCCCCCCCCCCCAAAAGGAGCGGACTCCCGGCCGCCACCTAAATCCATAGGGGAGGGTCTGGGTGGGCGTCTGTCCACGGTGGCGGCTCTGGCGCTGGACGTAGACCCCATTCCAACATAGTCTCTGTCCACCTCCTTCGCGTCCCTTGATTGGCGACCCTTGCCGCCGACCCCGACCCAGCAATTTCCACCTTCCCACTTGGTCATGAACACAGCATTTCTCATGAGCAGTTAGGTTATGGTCATGTTACCAGCGGTTCTCTGAGGACATACTTAGAGCAGGGGTTCTCAAACCCTTCTTCGGGGACCCCAGTGTATTTTAAATATTCCACAGCTAGCACATCTGATTCAACTTGTCAAATAATCATCAAACTCTTTACTAGGTGAGTCAGGCGAGTTAGTTCAGGGTTACCACAAAATTATGAACATCTAAGGAGAGGTTTGAGAGCCACTGACTTAGCAGGTTAGAATGTGCCCTTGGCTCAGTGCATCAATAACAATCTTAGAGAGTTAGGACGGACCCTTGACTCAGTGCATCAATAACAATCTTAGAGAGAGGATGGACCCTTGGCTCAGTGCATCAATAACACCCCTAGAGGGTTAGGACGGGCCCTTGACTCTGTGCATCAATAACACCCTTAGAGAGTTAGGATGGGCCCTTGACTCAGTGCATCAATAACACCCTTAGAGAGTTAGGATGGACCCTTGACTCAGTGCATCAAAAACACCCTTAGAGGGTTAGGACGGGCCCTTGACTCAGTGCATCAATAACACCATTAGAGAGTTAGGACGGGCCCTTGACTCAGTGCATCATGAACACCCTTAGAGGGTTAGGAGAGGCCCTTGTCTCAGTGCATCATGAACACCCTTAGAGGGTTAGGAGAGGCCCTTGTCTCAGTGCATCATGAACACCCCTAGAGGGTTAAGCCTGGCCCTTGTCTCAGTGCATCATGAACACCCCTAGAGGGTTAGGCCTGGCCCTTGTCTTAGTGCATCATGAACACCCTTAGAGGGTTAGGCCTAGCACTTGTCTCAGTGCATCATGAACACCCTTAGAGGGTTAAGCCTGGCCCTTGTCTCAGTGCATCATGAACACCCTTAGAGGGTTAGGACTGGCCCTTGTCTCAGTGCATCATGAACACCCCTAGAGGGTTAAGCCTGGCCCTTGTCTCAGTGCATCATGAACACCCCTAGAGGGTTAAGCCTGGCCCTTGTCTCAGTGCATCATGAACACCCTTAGAGGGTTAGGCCTGGCCCTTGTCTCAGTGCATCATGAACACCCTTAGAGGGTTAGGCCTGGCCCTTGGCTCAGTGCATCATGAACACCCCTAGAGGGTTAAGCCTGGCCCTTGTCTCAGTGCATCATGAACACACTTAGAGGGTTAGGCCTGGCCCTTGTCTCAGTGCATCATGAACACCCCTAGAGGGTTAGGCCTGGCCCTTGACTCAGTGCATCATGAACACCCTTAGAGGGTTAGGCCTGGCCCTTGTCTCAGTGCATCATGAACACCCCTAGAGGGTTAGGCCTGGCCCTTGACTCAGTGCATCATGAACACCCATAGAGGGTTAGGCCTAGCCCTTGTCTCAGTGCATCATGAACACCCTTAGAGGGTTAAAGCCTGGCCCTTGTCTCAGTGCATCATGAACACCCCTAGAGGGTTAGGCCTGGCCCTTGTCTTAGTGCATCATGAACACCCTTAGAGGGTTAAGCCTGGCCCTTGTCTCAGTGCATCATGAACACCCTTAGAGGGTTAGGCCTGGCCCTTGTCTCAGTGCATCATGAACACCCCTAGAGGGTTAAGCCTGGCCCTTGTCTTAGTGCATCATGAACACCCCTAGAGGGTTAAGCCTGGCCCTTGTCTTAGTGCATCATGAACACCCCTAGAGGGTTAGGCCTGGCCCTTGGCTCAGTGCATCATGAACACCCCTAGAGGGTTAAGCCTGGCCCTTGGCTCAGTGTATCATGAACACCCCTTGAGGGTTAGGCCTGGCCCTTGGCTCAGTGTATCATGAACACCCCTAGAGGGTTAAGCCTGGCCCTTGGCTCAGTGTATCATGAACACCCCTAGAGGGTTAAGCCTGGCCCTTGGCTCTCTCATCACAAGAAGGTCAAGTCACCACTAGGGGGCGTGGAATAATTACCGCAGGCATGGTCGCGAGGCGGTGCATCATGCATCATGTTCCGTTGGCCGCCAAAAGTGTCAGGGAGTGCTCCCATTGGGAATTTATGGGATATTTACGGATTGTTTCCATCAACAACAGCCATTCCTCACTCGTAACGGCTCGTCAGTTCAAGGGAGAAGGGAAAAGGTAGGAACTTGCGAATGTTTGGAGCTACAGCTGAATGACTGGGTGGACCTGTGCCACCTGCCTACCAACGCCTGGTGAAGGGGTTGCTCCACTGTTGCCATGGCGCCCATCATACCGCGGTCTCGCAGCTGCACCAATTCCCCATTAGTCTCTGAGACAGACCATCCATCCATGCCGCTTGGAATGACCTTCCTTCAGCCAATGAGCTTCGGAGACTCCCAAACAGCTGATATCACCTCGCCATGGTCGTAGAAATAGAGGTAATCGCCATGGCAACCTCTCTGACCGCCATCTCTCCCATCCTCCTCCCCGCAACACAAGCTCATCCTTGAGTGGATTCAACTAATTGTGTTATCTTTCATACCAGAATAATTAACCATTCACTTACATTGCAGCTACTCAGTCTATATTAGTCTATAATCCTAACATATATTAATAACTTTTTATGTTCAAAATTGTGCACTCTCCTCAAACAATAGCATGGTATTCTTTCACTGTAATAGCTATTGTATATTGGACAGTAGAGTTAGATTAACAATAATTTTTTATTTTTTCCAATATCAGACATGTCTATGTCCTGGGAAATGTTCTTGTTACTTACAACCTCATGCTAATCGCATTAGCCTACGTTAGCTCAGCCATCCCGCAGGGGACCCACCGATCCTGAAGTTAAGAGGATAGAATCTATGATTCTTCCACCAAGATCAATGCGTTGTTCAGTTTACATGCCCATTAAAGACAACTTGTGGGTCTGAAACAGAAGAACATGTTTCTATTACTCTTTTTCCACTTCAATTAGTATTTCAATAGTATTTCACACCAGGTTTTTCTTTGCCGTTTGAATCATACACCATTGCATGAAACATTTATATACACTTGGATAGATATGGCTGCTGTTCTAGGAACTTCCTGGATTAGAAATGGTGATCTATCAAATTCCTTTCATGGAGGGTAGATTCCTTAAAGCGGCAAACAGCTTTGGAAACAATAACAAAGTGTAAAAGCTGAGGGGCTGCAGAAATGTAACCACTCTCAGATTAATAGACAGAGGTATGGATGCAAAGACATACAAATGATAGTTTAAACATAACATAACATAGGCTGTACAGTGTTTGTTTACATTTAGTTTGTTTTCAAACATGGAGTAAAACAAGGTTATATTTTGGGTTCTGATTGGGTATAACAGTTATTAATATTTTTATTTAACTAGGCAAGTCAGTTAAGAACAAATTCTTATTTTCAATGACGGCCCCGAAATTCATGATGCATTTATAAGTTATATTCTTCAACTCTATTGCAGATAACTCCTTTGAAGAAATGAAATCCATAACCAAAAGAATGATAATGCTAAGTCCATGGTGCACCCCTAGTAGCATGAGAGAGAGGAGTGTGTCTGAAGACATCTGTGCTGTGTGTTCATTTTCACCAACACACACGCACAGACATACGGATGCATACGCTCACACACACGTGCTCACACACACACGCCCTCACACACACAGACATACGAATGCATACGCTCACACACACGCGCTCACACACTAACAGACATACGAATGCATACGCTCACACACACGCGCTCACACACAAACAGACATACGAATGCATACACTCACACACACACGCTCACACACACACGCGCTCACACACAAACAGACATACTAATGCATGCACTAACACACACACGCTCACACACACACGCGCTCACACACAAACAGACATATGAATCCATACACTCACACACACACACGCTCACACACACACGCGCTCACACACAAACAGACATACTAATGCATACACTCACACACACACGCGCTCACACACAAACAGACATACGAATGCATACACTCACACACACAAGTTCACAGACACACACAGACATGCGTATACATACGCTCACACACACACTCACAAACACCCAGACACACACACACACAAGTTAACTCTTACACGAAGACCCAGATTATCTCAGGTGTAAATCTGCCATGAAACAGACCAACCCAATGGAGGGTTCCACTTGTTCACCCCTCGACGATGGAGGGTTCCACTTGTTCACCCCTCGACGATGGAGGGTTCCACTTGTTCACCCCTCGACGATGGAGGGTTCCACTTGTTCACCCCTCGACGATGGAGGGTTCCACTTGTTCACCCCTCGACGATGGAGGGTTCCACTTGTTCACCGTTTTTAACAATCAAATTGGCACTAATTTCAGAACCCTGTTGTCATTTTTCAAAACTCTAGACACAAAACTCAAAATGGTCATCACTCTTAACACAGGCTGTCCAATGTTCAAAACATTGCGTTGTGCATTCATATCGTTTAAGAAACCTTGCACTTGCAGAATCATTGGTTCAAATAACTCATTTATCATGAGATACCAATGGGAACATTCATTTAGATCACCCACACACAACATTTACTGAAATGTTGATTAATGTGCACTGTCCCTGTAAAAATAAAAATAAACTCAAACTCAAACTCAAACAAGATACCGATAGTTTCACTGTGTAGTTGTCACTGCTCATTTATCACTCCAGTGTTAATCTGCTGAATTGTAATTCTTCGCTACTATGGCCTATTTATTGCCTACCTCCTCATGCAACATTGTATATAGACTCTTTTTTTCTGTGTCATTGACTTGTTTATTGTGTTATCGGCTTGTTTGTTTATGTCCATGTTATTACATGTGTAACTCTGTTGTTGTCTGTCACACTGCTTTGCTTTATCTTGGCTCCACCTGACTTACTGTAAAACATCACTGCAGTGTTCCTCACCTGGATTACTGTAAAACATCACTGCAGTGTTCCTCACCTGGCTTACTGTAAAACATCACTGCAGTGTTCCTCACCTGGCTTACTGTAAAACATCACTGCAGTGTTCCTCACCTGGCTTACTGTAAAACATCACTGCAGTGTTCCTCACCTGGCTTACTGTAAAACATCACTGCAGTGTTCCTCACCTGGCTTACTGTAAAACATCACTGCAGTGTTCCTCACCTGACTTACTGTAAAACACCACTGCAGTGTTCCTCACCTGGCTTACTGTAAAACATCACTGCAGTGTTCCTCACCTGGCTTACTGTAAAACATCACTGCAGTGTTCCTCACCTGGCTTACTGTAAAACATCACTGCAGTGTTCCTCACCTGGCTTACTGTAAAACATCACTGCAGTGTTCCTCACCTGACTTACTGTAAAACACCACTGCAGTGTTCCTCACCTGGCTTACTGTAAAACATCACTGCAGTGTTCCTCACCTGGCTTACTGTAAAACATCACAGCAGTGTTCCTCACCTGGCTTACTGTAAAACATCACTGCAGTGTTCCTCACCTGGCTTACTGTAAAACACCACTGCAGTGTTCCTCACCTGGCTTACTGTAAAACATCACTGCAGTGTTCCTCACCTGGCTTACTGTAAAACATCACTGCAGTGTTCCTCACCTGGCTTACTGTAAAACATCACTGCAGTGTTCCTCACCTGGCTTACTGTAAAACATCACTGCAGTGTTCCTTACCTGGCTTACTGTAAAACATCACTGCAGTGTTCCTCACCTGGCTTACTGTAAAACATCACTGCAGTGTTCCT
The DNA here is from genome assembly GCF_002021735.2 of Oncorhynchus kisutch. Lineage (NCBI taxonomy): Eukaryota > Metazoa > Chordata > Actinopteri > Salmoniformes > Salmonidae > Oncorhynchus > Oncorhynchus kisutch. Next base: position 13,439,126 of record NC_034185.2, on the reverse strand, counting down.
CACCTGGCTTACTGTAAAACATCACTGCAGTGTTCCTCACCTGGCTTACTGTAAAACATCACTGCAGTGTTCCTCACCTGGCTTACTGTAAAACATCACTGCAGTGTTCCTCACCTGACTTACTGTAAAACATCACTGCAGTGTTCCTCACCTGGCTTACTGTAAAACATCACTGCAGTGTTCCTCACCTGGCTTACTGTAAAACATCACTGCAGTGTTCCTCACCTGGCTTACTGTAAAACATCACTGCAGTGTTCCTCACCTGGCTTACTGTAAAAAGCAAAACAAAGGATTGATTACTGTACTTCTATATTTCCAACAACCCTGTCTTGTGGATTTGACCACAGGTTCTCATCCTTATCACAATGGATGTTTTCATTAGCCAAACATCTTGGGAGGAATCTTCGGGCATGGCAAATCCAGGCATCATCCATGGCCTGGAGAAGGGTGGGTTGTTCGTGAGGGCGCCTATCATATACCTTCCACCTCCATGTGGAGAAAAATTCCTCAGTCGGGTTAAGGAAAGGAGAGTATGTCTTGAGATGTTGCATCAACATATCCACATCATTTTCCTCCCTCATTACGCCATCTATTTTGTGAAGTGCACCAGTCTCTCCTGCAGAAAAGCACCCCCACAACATGATGCTGCCACCCCCGTGCGTCACATATGGGATGGTGTTCTTCAGCTTGCATGCTTCCCCCTTTTTCCTCCAAACATAACGATGGTCATTATGGACAAACAGTTCTATTTTTGTTTCATCAGACCAAAGGACATTTCTCTGAAAAATACAGTCTTTGTCCCCATGTGCAGTTGCAAACCGTAGTCTGCCTTTTTTTAATGCCGGTTTTGGAGCAGTGGCTTCTTCCTTGCTGAGCGGCCTTTCAGGTTATGTCGATATAGGACTTGTTTTACTGTGGATATAGATACTTTTGTACCTGTTTCCTTCAGCATCTCCACAAGGTCCTTTGCTTTTGTTCTGGGATTGATTTGTACTTTTCGCACCAAAGTACGTTAATCTCTAGGAGACAGAACGCGTCTCCTTCCTGAGCGGTACGACGGCTGCGTGGTCCCATGGTGTTTATACTTGCGTACTATTGTTTGTTCAGATGAACGTAGTACTTTCAGGCGTTTGGAAATTGCTCCCAAGGATGAACCAGACTTGTGGAGATCTACAAATTTTTTCTGAGGTCTTGGCTGATTTCTTTTGATTTTCCCATGATGTCAAGCAAAGAGGCACTGGGTTTGAAGGTAAACCTTGAAATACATCCACAGGTACACCTCCAATTGACTCAAATTATGTCAATTAGCCTATCAGAAGCTTCAAAAGACATGACATCATTTTCTGGAATTTTCCAAGCTGTTTAAAGGCACAGTCAACTTAGTGTATGTAAACTTCTGAACAACTGGAATGGTGATACAGTCTGTAAACAATTGTTGGTAAAATGACTTGTGTCATGCACAAAGTAGATGTCCTAACCGACTTGCAAAAACTATAGTTTGTTAACAAGACATTTGTGGAGTGGTTGAAAAACTAGTTTTAATGACTCCAACCTAAGTGTATATAAACTTCCGACTTCAACTGTAACTTGTGGAAATGTAGTTTACCCTTCTTTATATAAATATTGGAACTATAGTTTAGCCCTCTATATATATATATAACTAGTGGAACTATAGTTTACCCCTTTATATATATATATAACTAGTGGAACTATAGTTTAGCCCTCTATATATATATATATATAACTAGTGGAACTATAGTTTAGCCCTCTATATATATATATATATAACTAGTGGAACTATAGTTTACCCCTCTATATATAACTAGTGGAACTATAGTTTACCCCTTTATATATATATATAACTAGTGGAACTATAGTTTAGCCCTCTATATATATATATATATAACTAGTGGAACTATAGTTTAGCCCTCTATATATATATATATATAACTAGTGGAACTATAGTTTAGCCCTCTATATATATATATATATAACTAGTGGAACTATAGTTTAGCCCTCTATATATATATATATAACTAGTGGAACTATAGTTTAGCCCTCTATATATATATATAACTAGTGGAACTATAGTTTAGCCCTCTATATATATATATAACTAGTGGAACTATAGTTTAGCCCTCTATATATATATATATATAACTAGTGGAACTATAGTTTAGCCCTCTATATATATATATAACTAGTGGAACTATAGTTTACCCCTCTATATATATATATATAACTAGTGGAACTATAGTTTAGCCCTCTATATATATATATAACTAGTGGAACTATAGTTTAGCCCTCTATATATATATATATATAACTAGTGGAACTATAGTTTAGCCCTCTATATATATATATATATATAACTAGTGGAACTATAGTTTAGCCCTCTATATATATATATAACTAGTGGAACTATAGTTTAGCCCTCTATATATATATATATATATAACTAGTGGAACTATAGTTTACCCCTTTATATATATATATATATAACTAGTGGAACTATAGTTTAGCCCTCTATATATATATATATATAACTAGTGGAACTATAGTTTAGCCCTCTATATATATATATATATAACTAGTGGAACTATAGTTTACCCCTTTATATATATATATATATAACTAGTGGAACTATAGTTTAGCCCTCTATATATATATATAACTAGTGGAACTATAGTTTAGCCCTCTATATATATCTAGTGGAACTATAGTTTAGCCCTCTATATATATATATATATAACTAGTGGAACTATAGTTTAGCCCTCTATATATATATATATATATAACTAGTGGAACTATAGTTTAGCCCTCTATATATAACTAGTGGAACTATAGTTTAGCCCTCTATATATACTAGTGGAACTATAGTTTAGCCCTCTATATATATATATATATATAACTAGTGGAACTATAGTTTAGCCCTCTATATATAACTAGTGGAACTATAGTTTAGCCCTCTATATATAACTAGTGGAACTATAGTTTAGCCCTCTATATATATATATATATAACTAGTGGAACTATAGTTTAGCCCTCTATATATATATATATAACTAGTGGAACTATAGTTTAGCCCTCTATATATAACTAGTGGAACTATAGTTTAGCCCTCTATATATATATATATATAACTAGTGGAACTATAGTTTAGCCCTCTATATATATATATATATAACTAGTGGAACTATAGTTTAGCCCTCTATATATAACTAGTGGAACTATAGTTTTAGCCCTCTATATATATATATATATAACTAGTGGAACTATAGTTTAGCCCTCTATATATATATATATATAACTAGTGGAACTATAGTTTAGCCCTCTATATATATATATATATAACTAGTGGAACTATAGTTTAGCCCTCTATATATATATATATATAACTAGTGGAACTATAGTTTAGCCCTCTATATATATATATATATAACTAGTGGAACTATAGTTTAGCCCTCTATATATATATATATATAACTAGTGGAACTATAGTTTAGCCCTCTATATATATATATATAACTAGTGGAACTATAGTTTAGGCCTCTATATATATATATAACTAGTGGAACTATAGTTTAGCCCTCTATATATATATATATATAACTAGTGGAACTATAGTTTAGCCCTCTATATATATATATATAACTAGTGGAACTATAGTTTAGCCCTCTATATATATATATATAACTAGTGGAACTATAGTTTAGCCCTCTATATATATATATATAACTAGTGGAACTATAGTTTAGCCCTTTATATATATATATAACTAGTGGAACTATAGTTTAGCCCTCTATATATATATATATATAACTAGTGGAACTATAGTTTAGCCCTCTATATATATATATAACTAGTGGAACTATAGTTTAGCCCTCTATATATATATATATAACTAGTGGAACTATAGTTTACCCCTCTATATATATATATATATAACTAGTGGAACTATAGTTTAGCCCTCTATATATATATATATATAACCAGTGGAACTATAGTTTAGCCCTTTATATATATATATAACTAGTGGAACTATAGTTTAGCCCTCATATATATATATATATAACTAGTGGAACTATAGTTTAGCCCTCTATATATATATATATATATAACTAGTGGAACTATAGTTTAGCCCTCTATATATATATATATATAACTAGTGGAACTATAGTTTAGCCCTCTATATATATATATATATAACTAGTGGAACTATAGTTTAGCCCTCTATATATATATATATATAACTAGTGGAACTATAGTTTAGCCCTCTATATATATATATATATATAACTAGTGGAACTATAGTTTAGCCCTCTATATATATATATATATAACTAGTGGAACTATAGTTTAGCCCTCTATATATATATATATAACTAGTGGAACTATAGTTTAGCCCTCTATATATATATATATATAACTAGTGGAACTATAGTTTAGCCCTCTATATATATATATATATAACTAGTGGAACTATAGTTTAGCCCTCTCTCTCTCTATATATATATATATAACTAGTGGAACTATAGTTTACCCCTCTATATATAACTAGTGGAACTATAGTTTAGCCCTCTATATATATATATAACTAGTGGAACTATAGTTTAGCCCTCTATATATATATATAACTAGTGGAACTATAGTTTAGCCCTCTATATATATATATAACTAGTGGAACTATAGTTTAGCCCTCTATATATATATATAACTAGTGGAACTATAGTTTACCCCTTTATATAGAACCAGTGTAACTATAGTTTAGCCCTCTATATATATATATATAACTAGTGGAACTATAGTTTAGCCCTCTATATATATATATAACTAGTGGAACTATAGTTTAGCCCTCTATATATATATATATAACCAGTGGAACTATAGTTTAGCCCTCTATATATATATATATAACCAGTGGAACTATAGTTTAGCCCTCTATATATATATATATAACCAGTGGAACTATAGTTTAGCCCTCTATATATAACTAGTGGAACTATAGTTTAGCCCTCTATATATATATATAACTAGTGGAACTATAGTTTAGCCCTCTATATATATATATATATAACTAGTGGAACTATAGTTTAGCCCTCTATATATATATATATATAACTAGTGGAACTATAGTTTAGCCCTCTATATATATATATATAACTAGTGGAACTATAGTTTACCCCTCTATATATAACTAGTGGAACTATAGTTTAGCCCTCTATATATATATATATAACTAGTGGAACTATAGTTTACCCCTCTATATATAACTAGTGGAACTATAGTTTAGCCCTCTATATATATATATAACTAGTGGAACTATAGTTTAGCCCTCTATATATATATATATATAACTAGTGGAACTATAGTTTAGCCCTCTATATATATATATATATAACTAGTGGAACTATAGTTTAGCCCTCTATATATATATATATATAACTAGTGGAACTATAGTTTAGCCCTCTATATATATATATATATAACTAGTGGAACTATAGTTTAGCCCTCTATATATATATATAACTAGTGGAACTATAGTTTAGCCCTCTATATATATATATATATAACTAGTGGAACTATAGTTTAGCCCTCTATATATATATATATAACTAGTGGAACTATAGTTTAGCCCTCTATATATATATATATAACTAGTGGAACTATAGTTTAGCCCTCTATATATATATAATATAACTAGTGGAACTATAGTTTAGCCCTCTATATATATATATATAACTAGTGGAACTATAGTTTAGCCCTCTATATATATATATATAACTAGTGGAACTATAGTTTAGCCCTCTATATATATATATATAACCAGTGGAACTATAGTTTAGCCCTCTATATATATATATATAACTAGTGGAACTATAGTTTACCCCTCTATATATATATATATATAACTAGTGGAACTATAGTTTAGCCCTCTATATATATATAACTAGTGGAACTATAGTTTACCCCTTTATATATATATAACTAGTGGAACTATAGTTTAGCCCTCTATATATATATATAACTAGTGGAACTATAGTTTAGCCCTCTATATATATATATAACTAGTGGAACTATAGTTTAGCCCTCTATATATATATATATATAACTAGTGGAACTATAGTTTAGCCCTCTATATATATATATAACTAGTGGAACTATAGTTTAGCCCTCTATATATATATATAACTAGTGGAACTATAGTTTAGCCCTCTATATATATATATAACTAGTGGAACTATAGTTTACCCCTCTATATATAACTAGTGGAACTATAGTTTAGCCCTCTATATATATATATAACTAGTGGAACTATAGTTTACCCCTCTATATATAACTAGTGGAACTATAGTTTAGCCCTCTATATATATATATAACTAGTGGAACTATAGTTTAGCCCTCTATATATATATATAACTAGTGGAACTATAGTTTAGCCCTCTATATATATATATAACTAGTGGAACTATAGTTTACCCCTCTCTATATATATATATATAACTAGTGGAACTATAGTTTAGCCCTCTCTCTCTCTCTATATATATATATAACTAGTGGAACTATAGTTTACCCCTCTATATATAACTAGTGGAACTATAGTTTAGCCCTCTATATATATATATAACTAGTGGAACTATAGTTTAGCCCTCTATATATATATATAACTAGTGGAACTATAGTTTAGCCCTCTATATATATATATAACTAGTGGAACTATAGTTTAGCCCTCTATATATATATATAACTAGTGGAACTATAGTTTAGCCCTCTATATATATATATATATAACTAGTGGAACTATAGTTTAGCCCTTTATATATATATATAACTAGTGGAACTATAGTTTAGCCCTCTATATATATATATAACTAGTGGAACTATAGTTTAGCCCTCTATATATATATATAACTAGTGGAACTATAGTTTAGCCCTCTATATATATATATATATAACTAGTGGAACTATAGTTTAGCCCTCTATATATATATATATAACCAGTGGAACTATAGTTTAGCCCTCTATATATATATATATAACTAGTGGAACTATAGTTTAGCCCTCTATATATATATATATAACTAGTGGAACTATAGTTTAGCCCTCTATATATATATATATATAACTAGTGGAACTATAGTTTAGCCCTCTATATATATATATATATAACTAGTGGAACTATAGTTTAGCCCTCTATATATATATATATATAACTAGTGGAACTATAGTTTAGCCCTCTATATATATATATATATATAACTAGTGGAACTATAGTTTAGCCCTCTATATATATATATATATAACTAGTGGAACTATAGTTTAGCCCTCTATATATATATATATATAACCAGTGGAACTATAGTTTAGCCCTCTATATATATATATATATAACTAGTGGAACTATAGTTTAGCCCTTTATATATATATATAACTAGTGGAACTATAGTTTAGCCCTCTATATATATATAACTAGTGGAACTATAGTTTAGCCCTCTATATATATATATATAACTAGTGGAACTATAGTTTAGCCCTCTATATATATATATAACTAGTGGAACTATAGTTTAGCCCTCTATATATATATATATAACTAGTGGAACTATAGTTTAGCCCTCTATATATATATATATATAACTAGTGGAACTATAGTTTAGCCCTCTATATATAACTAGTGGAACTATAGTTTACCCCTCTATATATATATATATAACTAGTGGAACTATAGTTTAGCCCTCTACATATATATATATATAACTAGTGGAACTATAGTTTAGCCCTCTATATATATATATATATAACTAGTGGAACTATAGTTTAGCCCTTTATATATATATATATAACTAGTGGAACTATAGTTTAGCCCTCTATATATATATATATATAACTAGTGGAACTATAGTTTAGCCCTCTATATATATATATAACTAGTGGAACTATAGTTTACCCCTCTATATATAACTAGTGGAACTATAGTTTAGCCCTCTATATATATATAACTAGTGGAACTATAGTTTACCCCTCTATATATAACTAGTGGAACTATAGTTTAGCCCTCTATATATATATATAACTAGTGGAACTATAGTTTAGCCCTCTATATATATATATAACTAGTGGAACTATAGTTTAGCCCTCTATATATATATATAACTAGTGGAACTATAGTTTACCCCTCTATATATAACTAGTGGAACTATAGTTTAGCCCTCTATATATATATATAACTAGTGGAACTATAGTTTACCCCTCTATATATAACTAGTGGAACTATAGTTTACCCCTCTATATATAACTAGTGGAACTATAGTTTAGCCCTCTATATATAACCAGTGGAACTATAGTTTAGCCCTCTATATATATATATAGAACTAGTGGAACTATAGTTTAGCCCTCTATATATATATATATATAACTAGTGGAACTATAGTTTAGCCCTTTATATATATATATATAACTAGTGGAACTATAGTTTAGCCCTCTATATATATATATATATAACCAGTGGAACTATAGTTTAGCCCTCTATATATATATATAACTAGTGGAACTATAGTTTAGCCCTCTATATATATATATATATAACCAGTGGAACTATAGTTTAGCCCTCTATATATATATATAACTAGTGGAACTATAGTTTAGCCCTCTATATATATATATAACTAGTGGAACTATAGTTTAGCCCTCTATATATAACTAGTGGAACTATAGTTTAGCCCTCTATATATATATATATAACTAGTGGAACTATAGTTTAGCCCTCTATATATATATATATATAACTAGTGGAACTATAGTTTAGCCCTCTATATATATATATATATAACTAGTGGAACTATAGTTTAGCCCTCTATATATATATATATATAACTAGTGGAACTATAGTTTAGCCCTCTATATATATATATATATATAACTAGTGGAACTATAGTTTAGCCCTCTATATATATATATATATAACTAGTGGAACTATAGTTTAGCCCTCTATATATATATATATATAACTAGTGGAACTATAGTTTAGCCCTCTATATATATATATATAACCAGTGGAACTATAGTTTAGCCCTCTATATATATATATAACTAGTGGAACTATAGTTTAGCCCTCTATATATATATATATATAACCAGTGGAACTATAGTTTAGCCCTCTATATATATATATATATAACTAGTGGAACTATAGTTTAGCCCTCTATATATATATATATATAACTAGTGGAACTATAGTTTAGCCCTCTATATATATATATATATATAACTAGTGGAACTATAGTTTAGCCCTCTATATATATATATATATAACTAGTGGAACTATAGTTTACCCCTCATATATATAACCAGTGGAACTATAGTTTACCCCTCATATATATAACCAGTGGAACTATAGTTTACCCCTTTATATATATATATATAACTAGTGGAACTATAGTTTAGCCCTCTATATATATATATAACTAGTGGAACTATAGTTTAGCCCTCTATATATATATATATAACTAGTGGAACTATAGTTTAGCCCTCTATATATATATATAACTAGTGGAACTATAGTTTAGCCCTCTATATATATATATATATAACTAGTGGAACTATAGTTTAGCCCTCTATATATATATATATAACTAGTGGAACTATAGTTTACCCCTCATATATATAACCAGTGGAACTATAGTTTACCCCTCATATATATAACCAGTGGAACTATAGTTTAGCCCTCTATATATATATATAACTAGTGGAACTATAGTTTAGCCCTCTATATATATATATAACTAGTGGAACTATAGTTTAGCCCTCTATATATATATATAACTAGTGGAACTATAGTTTAGCCCTCTATATATATATATAACTAGTGGAACTATAGTTTACCCCTTTATATATATATATATATAACTAGTGGAACTATAGTTTAGCCCTCTATATATATATATATATAACTAGTGGAACTATAGTTTAGCCCTCTATATATATATATAACTAGTGGAACTATAGTTTAGCCCTCTATATATATATATAACTAGTGGAACTATAGTTTAGCCCTCTATATATATATATAACTAGTGGAACTATAGTTTAGCCCTCTATATATATATATAACTAGTGGAACTATAGTTTAGCCCTTTATATATATATATAACTAGTGGAACTATAGTTTAGCCCTCTATATATATATATATATAACTAGTGGAACTATAGTTTAGCCCTCTCTCTCTCTATATATATATATATAACTAGTGAAACTATAGTTTACCACTTTATATATAACCAGTGTAACTATAGTTTACCCCTCTATAGTTATAACTAATGGAACTATAGTTTACCCCTCTATATATAACTAGTGGAAATATAGTTTACCCCTCTATATATACCTTGTGGAACTATTGTTACGGTTTTCTTCCGTCGAAGGAGAGTCGGACCAAATGCAGCGTGTTATTCTCGATACATATTTAATTGAAGACGAAAAAATATACAATACAAAAACAACAAACGTAACGCGAAAACCTAAACAATCTCTCTTGTGCAAACACACACAGAGACAGGAACAATCAACGACAAGAAACACTCAAAGAAAATGGCTGCCTAAATATGGTTCCCAATCAGAGACAACGAGAATCACCTGCCTCTGATTGAGAACCGCCTCAGGCAACCATAGACTTTGCTAGAACACCCCACTAAGCCACAATCCCAAAACCTACGAAAATCCCCCATACATAAACACAACACAAAATAAACCCATGTCACACCCTGGCCTGACCAAATGAATATAGAAAACCCAAAATACTACGACCAGGGCGTGACAACTATAGTTTACCCCTCTATATATAACCAGTGTAACTATAGTTTACCCCTCTATACATAACTAGTGGAACTATAGTTTACCCCCCTATATATAACCAGTGGAACTATAGTTTACCCCTCTATATATAACTAGTGGAACTATAGTTTACCCCCCTATATATAACCAGTGGAACTATAGTTTACCCCCCTATATATAACCAGTGGAACTATAGTTTACCCCTCTATATATAACTAGTGGAACTATAGTTTACCCCTCTACATATAACTAGTGGAACTATAGTTTACCCCTCTACAGTTATAACTAGTGGAACTATAGTTTACCCCTCTATATATAACTAGTGGGACTATAGTTTACCCCTCTATATATATCTAGTGGAACTATAGTTTACCCCTCTATATATATCTAGTGGAACTATAGTTTACCCCTTTATATATAACCAGTGTAAAACTATAGTTTACCCCTCTATATATAACTAGTGGAACTATAGTTTACCCCTTTATAGTTATAACTAATGGAACTATAGTTTACCCCTCTATATATAACTAGTGGAACTATAGTTTACCCCTTTATAGTTATAACTAATGGAACTATAGTTTACCCCTCTATATATAACTAGTGGAACTATAGTTTACCCCTTTATATATAACCAGTGTAAAACTATAGTTTACCCCTCTATATATAACTAGTGGAACTATAGTTTACCCCTTTATATATAACCAGTGTAAAACTATAGTTTACCCCTCTATATATAACTAGTGGAACTATAGTTTACCCCTCTATATATAACTAGTGGAACTATAGTTTACCCCTTTATATATAACCAGTGTAAAACTATAGTTTACCCCTCTATATATAACTAGTGGAACTATAGTTTACCCCTTTATAGTTATAACTAGTGGAACTATAGTTTACCCCTTTATAGTTATAACTAATGGAACTATAGTTTACCCCTTTATACATAACCAGTGTAAAACTATAGTTTACCCCTCTATATATAACCAGTGTAAAACTATAGTTTACCCCTCTATATATAACCAGTGGAACTATAGTTTACCCCTTTATAGTTATAACTAATGGAACTATAGTTTACCCCTCTATATATAACTAGTGGAACTATAGTTTACCCCTTTATAGTTATAACTAATGGAACTATAGTTTACCCCTCTATATATAACCAGTGGAACTATAGTTTACCCTTCTACAGTTATAACGAATGGAATTATAGTTTACCCCTCTATAGTTATAACTAATGGAACTATAGTTTACCCCTCTATATATAACTAGTGGAACTATAGTTTACCCCTCTATATATAACCAGTGTAAAACTATAGTTTACCCCTCTATATATAACCAGTGTAACTATAGTTTACCCCTGTACATATAACTAGTGTAACTATAGTTTACCCCTCTATATATAACCAGTGTAACTATAGTTTACCCCTCTATATATAACCAGTGTAACTATAGTTTACCCCTCTATATATAACCAGCGTAACTATAGTTTACCCCTCTATACATAACTAGTGGAACTATAGTTTACCCCTCTATATATAACCAGTGTAACTATAGTTTACCCCTCTATATATAACTAGTATAACTATAGTTTACCCTCTGCAGTTATAACTAATGGAACTATACTTTACCCCTCTATATATAACCAGTGTAACAATAGTTTACCCCTCTATATATAACCAGTGGAACTATAGTTTACCCTTCTACAGTTATAACGAATGGAATTAGAGTTTACCCCTCTATAGTTATAACTAATGGAACTATAGTTTACCCCTCTATATATAACTAGTGGAACTATAGTTTACCCCTCTATATATAACCAGTGTAACTATAGTTTACCCCTGTACATATAACTAGTGTAACTATAGTTTACCCCTCTATATATAACCAGTGTAACTATAGTTTACCCCTCTATATATAACCAGTGTAACTATAGTTTACCCCTCTATATATAACCAGTGTAACTATAGTTTACCCCTCTATACATAACTAGTGGAACTATAGTTTACCCCTCTATATATAACCAGTGTAACTATAGTTTACCCCTCTATATATAACTAGTATAACTATAGTTTACCCTCTACAGTTATAACTAATGGAACTATACTTTACCCCTCTATATATAACCAGTGTAACAATAGTTTACCCCTCTATATATAACCAGTGGAACTATAGTTTACCACTCTATATATAACTAGTGTAACTATAGTTTACCCCTCTATATATAACCCATGGAACTATAGTTTACCCCTCTATATATAACTAGTGGAACTATAGTTACCCCTTTATATATAACCAGTGTAAAACTATAGTTTACCCCTTTATATATAACCAGTGTAACTATAGTTTACCCCTCTATATATAACCCGTGGAACTATAGCTTACCCCTCTATATATAACCAGTGGAACTATAGTTTACCACTCTATATATAACTAGTGTAACTATAGTTTACCCCTCTATATATAACCCATGGAACTATAGTTTACCCCTCTATATATAACCATTGGAACTATAGTTTACCCTTCTACAGTTATAACGAATGGAACTATAGTTTACCCCTCTATAGTTATAACTAATGGAACTATAGTTTACCCCTCTATATATAACTAGTGGAACTATAGTTTACCCCTCTATATATAACCAGTGTCAAACTATAGTTTACCCCTCTATATATAACCAGTGTAACTATAGTTTACCCCTGTACATATAACTAGTGTAACTATAGTTTACCCCTCTATATATAACCAGTGTAACTATAGTTTACCCCTCTATATATAACCAGTGTAACTATAGTTTACCCCTCTATATATAACCAGTGTAACTATAGTTTACCCCTCTATATATAACCAGTGTAACTATAGTTTACCCCTCTATATATAACTAGTATAACTATAGTTTACCCCTCTACAGTTATAACTAGTGGAACTATAGTTTACCCCTCTATATATAACCAGTGTAACTATAGTTTACCCCTCTATATATAACTAGTATAACTATAGTTTACCCCTCTACAGTTATAACTAATGGAACTATACTTTACCCCTCTATATACAACCAGTGTAACAATAGTTTACCCCTCTATATATAACCAGTGTAACAATAGTTTACCCCTCTGTATATAACCAGTGGAACTATAGTTTACCCCTCTATACATAACTAGTGGAACTATAGTTTACCCCTCTATAAATAACCAGTATAACTATAGTTTACCCCTCTATATATAACCCGTGGAACTATAGTTTACCCCTCTATATATAACTAGTGGAACTATAGTTTACCCCTCTATATATAACTAGTGGAACTATAGTTTACCCCTTTATATATAACCAGTGTAAAACTATAGTTTACCCCTCTATATATAACTAGTGGAACTATAGTTTACCCCTTTATAGTTATAACTAATGGAACTATAGTTTACCCCTCTATATATAACCAGTGTAACTATAGTTTACCCCTCTATATATAACTAATGGAACTATAGTTTACCCCTCTACATATAACTAGTGGAACTATAGTTTACCCCTTTATATATAACCAGTGTAAAACTATAGTTTACCCCTCTATATATAACCAGTGTAAAACTATAGTTTACCCCTCTATATATAACTAGTGGAACTATAGTTTACCCTTCTACAGTTATAACGAATGGAACTATAGTTTACCCCTCTATAGTTATAACTAATGGAACTATAGTTTCCCCCTCTATATATAACTAGTGGAACTATAGTTTACCTCTCTATATATAACCAGTGTAAAACTATAGTTTACCCCTCTATATATAACCAGTGTAACTATAGTTTACCCCTGTACATATAACTAGTGTAACTATAGTTTACCCCTCTATATATAACCAGTGGAACTATAGTTTACCCCTCTATAGTTATAACGAATGGAACTATAGTTTACCCCTCTATAGTTATAACTATTGGAACTATAGTTTACCCCTCTATATATAACCAGTGTAACTATAGTTTACCCCTCTATAGTTATAACGAATGGAACTATAGTTTACCCCTCTATATATAACTATGGAACTATAGTTTACCCCTCTATATATAACCAGTGGAAGTATAGTTTACCCCTCTATATATAACCAATGTAACTATAGTTTACCCCTCTATATATAACTAGTGGAACTATAGTTTACCCCTCTATAGTTATAACTAGTGGAACTATAGTTTACCCCTCTATATATAACTAGTGGACCTATAGTTTACCCCTCTATAGTTATAACTAGTGGAACTATATTTTACCCCTCTATAGTTATAACTAGTGGAACTATAGTTTACCCATCTAATTATAACTAGTGGAACTATAGTTTACCCCTCTATATATAACCAGTGTAACTATAGTTTACCCCTCTATATATAACCAGTGGAACTATAGTTTACCCCTCTATATATAACCAGTGGAACTATAGTTGTAAGGTTCTGCTTTTCTTTTCTTAGTCAACCTTGTGTTCTTTTTCTTTGTGTTCTTGAACGTAGCCCTGTTTCTTTGTGTTCTTGAACGTAGCCCTGTTTCTTTGTGTTCTTGAACGTAGCCCTGTTTCTTTGTGTTCTTGAACGTAGCCCTGTTTCTTTGTGTTCTTGAACGTAGCCCTGTTTCTTTGTGTTCTTGAACGTAGCCCTGTTTCTTTGTGTTCTTGAACGTAGCCCTGTTTCTTTGTGTTCTTGAACGTAGCCCTGTTTCTTTGTGTTCTTGAACGTAGCCCTGTTTCTTTGTGTTCTTGAACGTAGCCCTGTTTCTTTGTGTTCTTGAACGTAGCCCTGTTTCTTTGTGTTCTTGAACGTAGCCCTGTTTCTTTGTGTTCTTGAACGTAGCCCTGTTTCTTTGTGTTCTTGAACGTAGCCCTGTTTCTTTGTGTTCTTGAACGTAGCCCTGTTTCTTTGTGTTCTTGAACGTAGCCCTGTTTCTTTGTGTTCTTGAACGTAGCCCTGTCTTTCATTTTTGTTAATTGATTTCACCTGTGTTATTTACTCACCTGGTCTCATCAGCTCCTTATTTAGTTCGGTTCTTTCTGTTTGTTTTGAGTTGTTTTTTGTTGTTGTTTTGTTTTGTTTGTTTTTTGACTGCCTATGTGTGTTTGACCACTGCCTGTGACCACGATTCCTGCCTTCTGCGAAGGCTTAATAAACATCTGCCGAGAGCACGTGAATCTACACCTTTTTCTCCCTGAGTATTCATTCAGTTTAGCCATATACATTGGGGAGAACAAGTATTTGATACACTGCCGATTTTGCAGGTTTTCCTACTTACAAAGCATGTAGAGGTCTGTAATTTTTATCAATTTTTGTCTTCTCTCGCTCTCTCTCTGTTTCTTTTCTTCACTCTTACTTAAAAATAAATATCTTCCTATGTGCATAGGGTCTGGAAGAGGGGGCTCTCGTCCTCTATCCTTTTGTGTCTCCTTTTCACTACCTCGCTCCCTCCCTTCCTGCTATAATTGAATCAATAAACAGGCTTTAATGCTCAGTGAAACTCTTTGAGCTTGGATCACGTCACACTCTTAGCTCGCCCATGGAATGAAGCTATAGGGAAGCAACTCTGGACTCCTGAACTCTGGGTTAACTCCTCTGGAAATATTGATTTGAGTTTCTTTCATTCTCCCTCTCTAGTCATTGAGTGGTAAGTCTCTGGTCTTTTGGGTGGTGGATAGCAGATCTAGCCAGGTTTAGTCAAAGTTCATGCTCAGTGCTATGCTCGTTTTTTGGAATGGTGAACTTTGAAACAAGTCTTTGCTTGATGGTAGTGTTGTTTAATACCTACATGGCATTTGGAGTATTAGGAGGTCTATGAGCATTCGTTGGGGTATTTGGATGTTTAACTACTACATAATAACCTGATCTGTCATCGTTAAATTAGTTTCACTACGATATAGCAGATGTTATGTTGTTGTCAAGTCATGTCATGATTCTGAACAGCATGAGAGTGGAGCACCTGGAGAGCACTTTCCAATCAAATTGTAAATCATTCAAAAATGTTAAGGGGTTTCGATCACTGCTGAGAGAGACCTGTGATCGCCATGGTAACTGCACTTCACTGAGAGGTCTGGATGGTGTGGGTGGAAGCATCGTTCCTTGGGTTATTTGAAGTGGAACTAAGACTGTTAACAGTCCACTGACTACACTGAACCTCCTTGATTAGGAGTTTGTACTGTAAGCTATGACAATGCTAAGATGTTCCGTGTTGTCTGGCTACTAGGAGTAGTGTCGATGAATCTTTTGATACAGGAACCTTGAAGGACGATTTCAATTAAACCTAGAATTTCTCTGGCCCGGTGGTGGTCTAATGGTTCGCTCCATTGTTTCTGTGGCCTGGGGTGGTCTAATGGTTCGCTCCATTGTTTCTGTGGCCTGGGGTGGTCTAATGGTTCGATCCATTGTTTCTGTGGCCTGGGGTGGTCTAATGGTTCGCTCCATTGTTTCTGTGGCCTGGGGTGGTCTAATGGTTCGCTCCATTGTTTCTGTGGCCTGGGGTGGTCTAATGGTTCGCTCCATTGTTTCTGTGGCCTGGGGTGGTCTAATGGTTCGATCCATTGTTTCTGTGGCCTGGGTAGCCTTGTGGTTTGCTCCATTGTCTCCTGAGCAAATGTATGGCGGCATTAGAATGGGTTTAAATCTGACACATGCCATTATAACACCCTCTCTCCAACTGACTTTCCTGTCTCTTCTCTGTCTCTCGCCAATAAAATAAAATACAAAAAGGAGTGGAAAAACCCTCAAAGAATAAAAAGAAGAAATTCAGAACTGAGTACATTGAGTATGTAACAAGAACTCCCGGTGACCAGAAACTGCCTCTGGGAAGTTTTAAGTTTTAAAGTGAACCACTCTAAAGTAAAGGGTCTGACTCAGCACTACTGGTCTGGAGGATCTCAAGTTCTCATTGGGTCCCTCAATTAGTCGGTCTGTATAAACAGCTGCTTGGCTAGCTCTGCTGAATTAACCTGGCTTTCCTCTCTCTCTCTCTCTCTCTCTCTCACACACACACACACACACACACACACACACACACACACACACACACACACACACACACACACACACACACACACACACACACACACACACACACACACACTCTCTTTCTATCCCTTCATTTCAGCATTATTTGGACATCAAGGTACAGTACAGCATAGGCAAGCACCAAACAGTACAGTATAGTATAGTTCAGCACAGTACAGTACAGTAGAGTTCTGTACAGTACACTATAATGTATTGTATTGTACTGTACTCAACTATACTTTTCTTTACTTTACTCTACTGTGCTTTATTGTGCTGTGCTGTACTCTACTGTATTTGGCTGTCCAAACTTTTGATCCCAACTGTAGTTTGGGACTACCATGACATACTATTGTAGTCAATTCAATTGCAGAAAATCCGTTGCTGATTTTTCGATTTGTTTAAAAAACACTATAACAGATTGATAGGTCTACCTTTACTTGTTACTTCTGTGAACTTTCATTTTCCTCCCTCCTTGTGAGGGAGAGAAATTAGAAAATCTTTTCAAGATATGTTGGTTTTTGCTAAGAGAATTTGAAGGCACAAGGCAATGTTACCTAAACTTACAGAAGTAAGTTAATGTTAATGTTGATATTAGCTGGCAGGGGGTCTTCACTTCAACATTGTGTTTTAATGTATTTCGATGTTTTCTAAGACCCCTTTTCCATCTGTTTGACCAGAAATCAAAGCCTTTGCTTATTCCTCATTTGTAGGATGGAAAATGGTGGAACAATGTATATATGTCTTAATTTCTCAATAATATAGAATCTTAGCTTTCATGGGGCGGCAGGGTAGCCTAGTGGTTAGAGCATTGGACTAGTAACCGAAAGGTTGCAAGTTCGAATCCCAGAGCTGACAAGGTACAAATCTCTCGTTCTGCCCCTGAACAGGCAGTTAACCCACTGTTCCTAGGCCGTCTTTGAAAATAAGAATTTGTTCTTAACTGACTTGCCTGGTAAAAAAATATATAATAGTAATAATAATTTGACACCCAGTTTGATATGCTCCTATGAATTTCCCATGTTGGTGATCATGGGTCCTTTTACGTGGAGATGACGGGATCAAAGTGGAGGAGTGAACTTTTCTGTCAAAGCTGCAGGAGAGAGAAAGAGAGAGGGAGTGAGCAAGAGAGGGAGAACGAGGGGGTCGTGACCCCTGAACTCACCTCCTGTCCACTCTAATCGTTGTTAATTACACAGACGAGTAAGCGAATGCAAATGCAACTCTCTTTAGTCGACTGTCCAAAACATCACAATAAAGCTCTCTCTCGACTCCTCATGTCTATTAATGCATGTTGATTATGACAATGTTGCTTAATAGGAAAGGACATGAATGCAGCTGAGAATATAATTGTACAATTTTTTTGAGAAAATAAGCACAGCTATAATTAACTTTGCTATATGGATCGTACCACCGACACTTCAATGTAACCTGTTTTATGTTGGAGGAGAATCCACTGTAATTATTGGACGGGGAAATTGAGATGGAACCTTATTGGTCTTCCACCTGTTGCTCTTCTGTCCCTCAGGAGGAATATTTGAATCCATGGAAAGCGGCCCATCAGGAGCAGAGGAACTCGCCTTTAAATTTGCCTTGAACACAATCAACAGGAACCGTACCCTGCTGCCCAACACCACACTCACATATGACATCCAGAGAATAAACATCTTTGACAGCTTTGAGGCCTCCAGAAAAGGTGAGAGACTGAGGAGGATACGAAGTAGACCTGGGGTGTATTCATTAGTGCACACCATAGCAAAACATTTTAGCAACGGAAAACATTTAGCAAAGAAAACAAGCATTTCTTATTGGACAAGTTCAGGTTAGTCCCTCCCTGTTTTAGCCATTTCCTTCTGTTTGGTTCCTAGTGAATACAAATTCAAATAAATTAGAAGAGATTGTTTGAGCCTGCCTGGAGTGCCCAATGGGTGAGGTTTGCACTTTTGGATATCATCATGAATAATTGCTAGAGGGTGGTCTGGGTAGAAGCTACAGGTTGTGTTGTGACAGCTGCATCTGTTATTAGCTTTAATAATAATCAGAGTATCGCTGTGATTAGTTATTTGTGGATTTCTTATTTGTTTGTGGGTGATTATGACTAACAATAAGGGTTTCTGTGAAATGTGGGACCAGAAACTGATTGAGAATGACTCACTCTAAATATCTGTTGAGAAATATTTTACTGATGCTGCCAACTAACTGATTGCATCGGATGAAGCTTGATCATGTTACATAGGGGAAATATGGCTCACATGGTAATATTCCATTTCATTTTCATTTTTAAAATATATGTGACTAATGGTAACTCTAAATGAAGGCTACGTAACCCTAAATAAAGACTGCGTAACCCTAAATAAAGACTGCGTAACCCTAAATAAAGACTTGGCAACTCTTTGTTGAGACTACGTAACTCTAGATGAAAACTACGTAACTCTAGATGAAGACTACGTAACTCTAAATAAAGACTTCGTAACTCTAAATGAAGAATGCGTAACTCTAAATAAAGACTACGTAACTCTAGATAAAGACTACGTACCTCTAAATGAAGGCTACGTAACTCTAAATGAAAGCTACGTAACTCTAAATAAAGACTACGTAACTCTAAATGAAAGCTACGTAACTCTAAATAAAGACTACGTAACTCTAAATGAAAGCTAAATAACTAAATTAAGGCTAAGTAACTCTAAATTAAGGCTACGTAACTCTGAATAAAGGCTACGTAACTCTAAATAAAGACTACGTAACTCTAAATGAAGGCTATGTAACTCTAAATGAAGGCTAAGTAACTCTAAATGAAGGCTAAGTAACTCTAAATGAAGGCTAAGTAACTCTAAATGAAGACTACGTAACTCTAAATGAAGGCTACGTAACTCTAGATGAAGGCTACATAACTCTAAATGAAGGCTACGTAACTCTAAATAAAGACTACGTAACTCTAAATGAAGGCTAAGTAACTCTAAATTAAGACTAAGTCATTCTAAATTAAGGATAAGTGTGTTATAGTAAGTGTTATGGCTGATTTAGGTCAACCAAAATGCAGTACTCCTACTGGTATCTGTGTGACTCAATGCAAAGTGTGACCGACATCCTTCTTGTGTTCTTCCTTGATCCAATGTGGGAGAGACTAAAGGGACTTTCTTGATCAGCATTCCCATGGTGCATTGTATGGACAGTAGAGCAGCAAGGAGCTGAAGGCTTCCACCTAAACACTACTCTAACAAACCTAAACACTATACTAACGAACCTAAACACGTATCTAACGAACCTGAACACGTATCTAACGAACCTGAACACGTGTCTAACAAACACCTCTCTTTCTGTCTCTTCCCCCCCCCCCCCCAGCCTGTGACCAGCTCTCCCTGGGAGTGGCAGCCATCTTTGGCCCCTCCCACAGCTCGTCGGCCAATGCAGTCCAGTCCATTTGTAATGCCCTGGGGGTGCCCCACATCCAGACCAAGTGGAAGCACCAGGTGTATTTGTATTTGTTTTTTGTATTTATTATTGATCCCCATTAGCTGCTACCATGGCTGCAGATACTCTTCATGGGGTCCAGCAAAATGAAGGCAGTTATACATTTTAAAAACATTACAATACATTCATAACAGGTTTCACAACATATTAAGTGTGTGCCCTCGGACCTCTACTCTGTTCCCACATACAGTACTGTATCTATAACACAAAATCCATGTGTACATGTGCGTATAGTGCGTATGTTTTCATGTGTTTGTATGCATGTGTCTATGTTTGTGTTGCTTCACAGTCCCCACTGTTCCATAAGGTGTATTTTTCTCAGTTTTTTTAAATCAAATTTTACTGCTTGTATGATCTACTTGATGTAGAATAGAGTTCCATGTAGTCATGGCTCTATGTAGTACTGTGTGCCTCCCATAGTCTGTTCTGTACTTGGGGACTGTGAAGAGACCTCTGGTGGCATGTTTTATGGGATATGCATGGGTGTCCGACCTGTAGTTCAAACAGACAGCTTGGTGTATTCAACATGTCAACACCTCTCATAAATACAAGTAGTGGTGAAGTCAATCTCTCCTGGCTCAAATTGGAAGAGAGATTGACTTCACCACTACTTGTACTTATGAGAGGTAAATACAAGTAGTGGTGAAGTCAATCTCTCCTGGCTCAAAGTGGAGGAGAGATTGACTTCACCACTACTTCTATTTATGAGAGGTGTGTCATGTTGAATGCACCGAGCTGTCTGTTTGAACTACTGGCACACATATTATTAATGTTAGCTCTCTGTGTACATCCAAGGGCCAGCCGTGCTGCCCTGTTCTGAGCCAATTGCAATGTTCCTAAGTCCTTCTTTGTGGCACCTGATAGCATGACTGAAGAGTAGTCCAGGTGTGACAAAACTAGGGCCTGTAAGACCTGCCTTGTTGATAGTGCTGTTAAGAATGCAGAGCAGCACTTTATTACAGACAGACTTCTCCCCATCCTAGCGAATGTTGTATCAACATGTTTTGACCATGACAGTTTACAATCCAGGGTTACTCCAAGCAGTTTAGACACCGCAATTTGCTCAATTTCCACATTATTCATTACAATATTTAGTTGAGGTTTAGAGTTTATTGAATGATTTGTCCCAAATAAAATGCTTTTAGTTTTTGAAATATTTAGCATGAACTTATTCCTTGCCACCCATTAGAAACGTATTGCAGTTCTTTCTTAATTAAATATTGCAGTCATTTCAGTCGCTGTGGTAGCTGACGTGTATAGTGTTGAGTCTTCCTTATACATAGACACGCTTTACTCAAAGCCAGTGGCATGTCGTTAGTAAAGTTTGAAAAAAGTAAGGGGCCTAGACAGCTGCCCTGGGGAATTCCTGATTTTGTGTTGGAAAGGTTTCCATTAAGAACACCCTCTGTGTTCTGTTAGACAGGTAACTCTTTATCCACAATATTATAGGGGGTGTAAAGCCATAACGCATACATTTTTCCAGCAACAGACTATGATTGACAATGTCATAAGCCGCAACAATATCTAACAAAACAGCCCCCCACAAACCTTTTACCAATCATCAGCCATTTGTGAAAGTGCTTGTTGAATGTCCTTCCCTATAAGTGTGCTAAGAGTCTGTTGTCAATTTGTTTACTGTAAAATAGGATTGTATCTGGTCAAACACAATTTTTTTCCAGAAGTTTACAAAGGGTTGGTAACTGGCTGATTGGTAGGCTATTTGAGCCAGTTAAGGGGGCTTTACCATTCTTAGGTAGGGGAATAACTTTTGCTTCCCTCCAGGTATCAGACAACAGGGACTCTTACTACATCAGCCTCTACCCAGACTTCCAGTCCCTCAGCCGGGCTATCCTGGACCTGGTGCACTTCTTCAAATGGAGGACGGTCACTGTGGTCTATGATGACAGCACAGGTACAGATATCTCTGATGATGGTGGTCATGGTGATGATGTTTATGATGATGGTGATGATGTTTATGATGATGGTGATGATAATGATGGTGATGATGATGAGCCAATTGGTGACGATGAAGATGTTAGTGAATGATGATCAAAAGGAGTTAAAATACATACAATTGTAAACTAAAAACTGCTACTCAAACACAAACACAGCTTTTTATAGGGGTGGTAGGTAGCTGAGAGTTTAGAGAAGTGGACCAGTAGCTTCTTGGTTGCCGGTTTGAGTCTTATGCTGGGCAATAAAAATGGGAGGTGAATTGTCATGCCCTTGAGCAAGGCACTTAACCCTTACATAGATCCAGAGGTGCAGAGTAGAAAAACTGTTCTGTTCTTTCCCCCAAGACTTTAGCATTGAGGGATTGGCCATGAAATATGTAGCCCCCTCAAAGCCCTCCAGATGTACTCCACGTCAAAACCTCAGCCTTTCATATGAGTGAGCATCTCTGAAAAACCACATTACCCAGAATGACCCTCACCCACCATCTCCTCAGATTAATGCCATGCAGAATGAATGTGAGAGCTGACAGCTCATGAATAAAAGACATGTCCCCTGAGGGTCCTCGTCCAGCTGTATCTGTCTGCCGGATCGCCTGCTGTGACTGTGTAGACTGGCTCATGATGTGCGTTCTACAAGCACATCGATATTTCATACCGTTGAGTACCGTGATCATTTTCAGGCCTACGGCATCATCAGCTTTAGAGAGAGGGCAACATTTCGTAATGTCCATCTCATATTTTCGATCCTTTGGAAGGAGAAAGGTGTCAATTTCATGGAACATAATTGGATACAATATGTTGAACATATTCGTTTGTTCAAGTACATGAATTGCTCAATATATCCAATTGGCCTTCTGTAAAAGGATCCATGATCACCAACATGGGAAGTTCATAGGAGCATATCAACCTGGGTGTCAAATGAAAAGTTCAAAGTCTATATTTATGGAAAATGAAGGCATACAATGGCTTTTCCCACATTTTGTTGTGTTACGGCCTGAATTTAAAATGAATTAACGAGATGTTGTATCTGTCACGTTCGTCGTAATAATGAGACCAAGGCGCAGCGTGATAAGAATACATTCTTCTTTCATAAACTGAAAAAACTTAAACAAACTAACAAAACACACTTAAAGCTGTGCAAAACCGAGTGCTGACATGCAACTACACACAGACAATAACCCACAAAAACCAAAATGGAAAATGGCAACCTAAATAGGATCCCCAATCAGAGACAACGATAAACAGCTGTCTCTGATTGGGAACCAATTCAGGCCACCATAGACCTACATTTACCTAGACAATACCAAAACCCCATAGATATACAAAAAACCCTAGACAAGCCCAAAACACACATACCACCCTCGTCACACACTGACCTAACCAAAATAATAAAGAAAACAAAGATAACTACGGTCAGGGCGTGACAGTATCACTGGCCTACATCCAATATCCCATAATGTCAAAGTGGAATTATGTTTTAAAAACTGTTTACCAATTCATAAAAAAGGAAAGCAAAAATATTTTGAGTCCATAAGTATTCAAACCCAAACTTAAATAGGTTCAGCAGTAAAAGTGTGCTTAACAAATCACATAATAAGTTGGACTAACTATGTGTGCAATAATAGTGTGTAACATAATTTTTGAATGACTAGCTCATCTCTGTACCCCACACATATAATTATCTGTAAGGTCCCTCAGTCGAGCAGTGCGTTTCAAACACAGATTCACACAAAGACCAGGGAGATTTCCCAATGCCTCACAAAGAAGGGCACCTATTGGTAGATGGGTAAAAACAAACCTATTGAGTGTGGTGAAGTTATTAATTACACTTTGGATGGTTTATCAATACACCCAGTCAGTACAAATATACAGACGTCCATCCTAACTCAGTTTCCAGAGAGGTAGGAAACCGCTCTGGGATTTCACCATGAGGCCAATGCAGACTTTAAAACAGTTATAGAGTTAAATGGCTTTGATAGGAGAAAACTGAGGATGGATCAACAACATTGTAGTTGCTCTACAATATTAACCTGAATGACAGAGTGAAAAGAAGGAAGCCTGTGGAGAGAATACAAATCCTCCAAAATATGCATCCTGTTCACAATAAGGCACTAAAGTAAAACTGCTAAAAATGTGGCAAAGAAATGAACTTTATTTCCTGAATATGAAGCATTATGGTTGGGTCAAATCCAACACAAGACATCACTGAGTACCACTTCATATTTTCAAGCATGGTGGTGGCTGCATCATGTTATGGGTATGCTTGTCATCGGCAAGGACTAGAACATTTTGTTATATAGAAAGAAACAGAATGAAGCTAAGCACAGGCAAAATCCTAGAGGAAAACCTGGATTAATCTGTTTTCCAACAGACACTGGGAGACAAATTCACCTTTCAGCAGGACACAGTCGGAAGTTTACATTCACTTAGGTTGGAGTCATTAAAACTTGTTTTCCAAGCGCTCCACAAATGTCACAAGCTATAGTTTTGGCAAGTCGGTTAGGACATCTACTTTGTGCTTTGTGGAAGGCTAGCCAAAACGTTTTACCCAAGTTAAACAATTTAAAGGCAATGCTACCAAATACTAATTGAGTGTATGTAAACTTCTTACCGACTGGGAAAGTGATGAAAGAAATACAATTCTCTCTACTTATTATTCTGACATTTTATTTTCCTAAAATAAAGTGGTGATCCTAACTGACCTAAGCATGGGGATTTTTACTAGGATTAAATGTCATGAATTGTGAAAAACTGAGTTTGTATTTGTCTAAAGTGTATGTAAACTTCCGACTTCAAACTGTACAAACTAGAGTTGCATAACAAGATGACATTAAATGTTCCTATGTGGCCTAGTTACAGGTTTGACTGAAATTAGCTTGGAAATCTATTCTACTTGAAAATGACTGTCTAGCAATGGCCAACAACCAAATGTACAAAAATGTCTAAAATCATGTTTATACTTTGTCATTCTGTGTTATTGTGTGTAGATGTGTGAGGGGGAAAAATACAATTTAATACATTTTGTATTCAGGCTGTAACACAAAATGTGGAATAGGTGAAGGGGTATAAATACTTAATGAATACACTATATATGATTTTCAACCATTTTCCGTCTTTAAAAATCATTTGGGGCGTGGATCAGAAAACCAGTCGGTATCTGGTGTGACCATAATTTGCCTCATGCAGCACGTCACATCTCCTTCGCATAGAGTTGATCAGGCTGGTGAGTGTGGCCTTTGGAATGTTGTCCCACTCCTCTTCAATGGCTGTACAAAGTGGCCAGATATTGGCTGGATCTGGAACATGCTGTTGCCAGCCCATACATACATAACTCCACCGCCACCATGGGGCACTGTGTTCACAACATTGACATCAACAAACCGCTCTCCCACACAACGCCATGCACGCTGTCTGAAGAGCACACTTTTCCAGCGTGCCAGTGGCCATCAAATTTGAGCATTTTCCCACTGAAGTCGGTTACAATGCCAAACTGCAGTCAGGTTAAGACCCTGGTGAGGACAACGAGCATGCTGTTGAGCTTCCCTGAGACGGTTTTTGACAGTTTGTGCAGAAATTCTTCGGTTGTGCAAAGCCACAGTTTCATCAGCTGTCTGGGAGGCTGGTTTCAGATGATCCCGCAGGTGAAGAACTCGGATGTAGAAGTTCTGGGCTGGCATGTTTATACGTGGTCTGCGGTTGTGAGGCTGGTTGCCAAATTCTGCCAAATTCTCTAAAACGACGTTGGAGGTGGCTTATGGTAGGGAAATGAGCATTAAATTCTCTGGCAACAGCTCTGGTGGACATTCCTGCAGTCAGCATAACCAATTGCATGCTCCCTCAAAACTTGAGACATCTGTGGCATTGCGTTGTGTGACAAAACAGCACATTTAGAGTGGCATTTGATTGTCCCCAGCACAAGGTGCACCTGTGTAATGCTTGTGCTGTTTAATCAGCTTCTTGATATGCCACACTTGTAGGGTGAATGGATTATCTTGGCAAAGGAGAAATGCTCACTAACAGGAATGTAAACAATGTCATGATTTTGCTGCCATGTTTAATGTTTAACTATGTTTAATTATTACGATGATTAAATTAAATTAAAGATATAGATATATCGTTATACCAGTCATCAGTTAATTATCATTATTACCTCATCAGTCTCATTCTGAACGTTGTTGACTTCCATCCATTAATTATAATTATTACCTCATCAGTCTCATTCTGAGACTGCATGAACTCTAGTCTCCATGATGAATCAATGATACACAAATTGGCTTAATTATTTATTTACTAACTAACTAAATAATCACACAGAATTAAATAAACACACACACAGGATAGATTATACATTGGTTACTAACATGATGCAATGAAAAGTCCCTAGTGGACTAACCCGATATGACGGCTAGGTACACAATAAAAAGGGGTGGGGAAAGAAAGAGTGGGAGGAGAAGAGACAAAGGAGTTCAACTATCGTACAAACAGTTGAATAATACGCTCATTGTATATATGGATATTTAGCACCCTAACAACCTCTTATTCGAATTTAGAATTGCAACACATATTTAAGCTTGTACTGTATGTCCATGCCATCTCTCTGTTGAAATCATCTGGTCCATCTATGGAGAGTAGTTCATCAGAAGTCTCTGGTTGTGTAAGTCTCTGGTTGTCCATCAAAGGTCACAATGTACTTGGTAGTAGTAGCTTCTTGGTCTTGGAGTATCTGTTAGAACGGATCTTCCAGAGGTGTACCACGCAGTGTCCAGCTGGCCTTGTCTGTTTGTTTAGAATAGATACCCTAGAAATAACTATAATGGTGAGAGGAAATTGTTCTTTGTCTCTTGTCTTCGGTTGAGTTTCCTAGGCAAACAGCGCATAAACAGCTGCAGACTAAATGTTCCTGTGTAGTCTTCTTCTTCTTCGAGAGAGAGAGTTTCAGAGGGTCTTACCATTTTCTGGTATTGTAGTTTCAAACCATTTTGCCATATCCAGCTCACGCTGTTCTTCGGCTGGTCTTTAGTTTTATATGGTTTCTCAGCCGTGTAGCTACCGCTTCACGCTGTCTGGTCTGGTAGAGATTTTCTTCTTCTCTGTTGAAAGTTTCAGAGTTTCTAACCATTTCATACTTTTCAGCTCACACTGTCAATCACGCAGGTCTCTATTTAAATGGCAACCATTTCAACGTGTAGCCACAGCTCCACGTTTTCTGGTCTAATGTAAATTTTGTTAGCGGCCTTTTTATGCCCTCACCTTGGAGAGCGGTTCCATCACATTGTCACAAGGTCTGTGCTCACGTGGGCGTGGTTACTGACTTGGTAAAACTTTACATGAAAAACAATTATCTCATTTAGAATGCTAAAATCACATTACATCTTCTTACAAATAGTTTAATATTTAATCAAATAAGTTCCACATCATTTAGACGTAAATCTGATAACTGGGGCGTATACATTTGTAGAGTTACCATTATTTGTTATACTGTCCTTAAAGATATCACAAACAACGACTTATTTGACAATATTGTTTCAAGCCCCACCGACCGAATATTGTGTCATTATCAACTGTTGAATGTTGTAGGTTTGGCAGGAGGAATCGCCTTGTAACAAAAGGGTTACCTCCCCTCAATCCTGCAGAGCCCAAAGGCAGAGTTTCTGCAAGGTATTTACGACCATCATAAAACTGGCCAACTCCATCCTTCCCTCTGTGGGAGAGGGAGGGTGCTGTAGAGCTGACCCACTGTAACCTGATCCTTCGGATCCTCACAGAAGAGTCATGACAACAAAGAAATGCACAAAATTTGAGAGAAATATTTTGTGCGTATTTAACATTTCTGAGATCTTTTATTTCAGCTCATAAAACATGGGACCAACACTTTACATGTTGCTTTTATATTTTTGTTCAGTATACTATCAACACTTACAGCATATTATGTTTTGGAGATATTGTTTATTTTCTGTGAGTTTAAGAAATATTGCCTTTAATCAATCAATCAAATGTATTTATAAAGCCATTTTTACATCAGCAGATGTCACAATGTGCTATGTAGAAACCCAGTCTAAAACCCCAAACAGCTAGCAATGCAAATGTAGACGTATGAGGGCTAGGAAAAACTCCATAGAAATGCAGGAACCTAGGAAGAAACATAGAGAGCAACCAGTCTCTGAGGGGTGGCCAGTCCTCTTCTGGCAGTGCTGGGTGGAGATTATTGTACATGACCATTAAGGCCAAATTCTTCTTCAAGATGTTCAAACGTTCATAGATGACCAGCAGGGTCAAATAATAATCACAATGGTTGTAGAGGGTGCAACAGGTCAGTACCTCAGGAGTAAATGTCATTTGTCTTTTCATAGCTAAGCATTCAGAGGTCGAGACAGCAGGTGAGGTAGAGAGAGAGAGTCGAAAACAGCAGGACCGGGACAAGGTAGCACATCCGGTGAACAGGTCAGGGTTCCATAGCTGCAGGCAGAACAGTTGAAACTGGAGCAGCAGCATGACCTGGTGGACTGGGGACAGCCAGGAGTCATCAGGCCAGGTAGTCCTGAGGTATTATCCTAGTGCTCAGGTCCTCCGAGAGGGGAGGGAGAGAGGGAGACAGAGAGAATTAGAGGGAGCATACTTAAATTCACACAGGACACCAAATAGACAGGATAATTACATTAGATATAGCAGACTGACCCTAGCCCCCCAGCACATAGACTATTGCAGTATAGATACTAGAGGCAGGATATTTCCCCACCCACTTTGCCAAAGCACAGCCCCCACACCACTAGAGGGTGAGTATAGCCCACAAAGATCTTCTCCACCACACAAGACTGAGGGGGCAAAACCGGACCCAGATCACGTCTGTGACTCAACCCACTCAAGTGACGCACCCCTCCTAGGAACGGCATGGAAGAGAACTAGTAAGCCAGTGACTCAGCCACCTTAATAGGGTCACAGGCAGTGAATCCCAGTGGAGAGAGCGGAGCTGGCCAGGCAGAGACAGTAAGGGCAGTTCGTTGCTCCAGTGCCTTACCGTTCACCTTCGCACCCCTGGGACAGACTACACTCAGTCATATGACCCACTGAAGAGATGAGTCTTCAGAAAAGGCTTAAAGGTCGAGACCGAGTCTGCGTCTCTCACATGGGTAGGCAGACCATTCCATAAAAATGGAGCTCTAAATATCTGCCTCCAGCTGTTTCTTTAGAATTTCTAGGGACAATAAGGAGGCCTGCGTCTCGTGACCATAGCGTACGTGTAGGTATGTATGGCTTGACCAAAACGGAGAGATAGGTTGGAGCAAGCCCGTGTAATGCTTTGTAGGTTAGCAGTAAAACTTTTAATCACCCTTACCCTTAACCGGAGGCCAGGCTAGCACTGGAGTAACATGATCACTTGAGTAATATGAGCACATTTTTGGGATGTATTCAAGATTATAGCAGCCATGTTTATCAGAAACAGAAGTATATTTAGTGCTTTATCCGGGTAGCTGGAGAGTAGAGCATTACAGTAGTCTAATCTAGAAGTGACAAAAGCATGGATTATGGATTAGCTTTTCTGACACATTTTTTTAACAAAACATTTCAGACTTTTGCAATGTCGCAAAGATGGAAAAAAGCAGTCCTTGAAATGTTCTTCATATGTTCGTCTAAAGAGAGATCAGAGTCCAGAGTAACACAGAGGTCCTTCACAGGTCACAACCATCAAGATTAATTGTCATATCCAACAGCACATCTCTTTATTTCTTGGAACCCAGAACTGGCATCTCTGTTTTGTCAGAGTTTAAAAGTAAAAAAAATGCCACCATCCACTTCCTTATGTCTAAAACGATTTTGGGGCTTCACCATGTTTCATCAGAATGTACAGCTGTGTGTCGTCCGCATAGCAGTGAAAGTTGACAATGTGTTTCCGAATGACATCACCAAGAGGTAGAATATATATTGAAAACCATAGTGGTCCTAAAACGGAACATTAAGGAACGTCAAAACGTACAATTGTCAGAGGACAAACCATGCACAGTGACAAACTGATATCTTTCCGACAGATAAGATCCAAACCAGGCCAGAACTTGTCCACTTAGACCAATTAGGGTTTCCAATTCCTTTGAAAGAACGTGGTGATTGATGTTGTCACAAGCAGCACTAAGGTCTAGAAGCACTAGAAAAGATGCAGAGCCTTCGTCTGACGCTATTAATAAAAGGTAATTTACCACCTTCACGGCTGCAGTCTCAGTGCTATTTGTTGTGATTGCAAACATAATAAAATGGTCGTCCAATAGTCCAGGATTATGAGAAAAAAACATTTAGATCCACAGTATTTATTCCATGGGACAAAACTAGATCCAGGGTAGGACTGTGACAATGAGTAGGTCCGGAGACATGTTGGTCAAAACCCACTGAGTCGATGATGGTTCTGAAATTCTTTTAGAGTGGGTCGGTGGACTTTTCCATGTGAATATTAACCCTAGTGCCTTTTAATTCCATTATCAAATACCCAATACCCTCATGAGGTAAGAGGATGACGAAAGTTCACAGTAGTAACAAGTAATGGCAGACCTACCAATTAGTTAGTCATTTTATAATTTTGGTTATGAATTATTAAGTGATTAAAACTCATAATTCCATTACCAAATCAGGTAACAAAATTACCAAAAACATCAGTAGCAGAATTACTAGAACTGAATTGGCTACAATGGGAAATCATAGAAGTCACAAACCATAGTCCTCCCGTCCACTGGCATGCTGTTATGTTCAGCTCTTACAATCATTTTTTGTGTTTCTGTCTTCTGTCCCGTGTGGCTCAGTTGGTAGAGCATGGGCCTTGTAATGCCAGAACTGTGGGTTTGATTCCCACGGGGGGCCAGTAGGTAAATGTATGCACTAACTTCTGTCAATTGCTCTGGATAAGAGTGTCTGCTAAAATGTACATCTGGTGGTCAAACCAAGAGTGTTAAAAAAGTCTGTCTGGATGAGCCCCCTCTCTTTCCATTTAGTGTAACCATCTTACTCACCCACTGAGCACCGCCGGACATCCCATGAGTGTTGAAATTTGGTTATTCCACAGATGGACCGGACTGGGCCAAATCTGAACCTGTCATAGACGTATGTTTCGCAAGTTTGGATCGTACAGTAAAGAAAAGTAGACTACAGTACATTGTACTCTACAGCGCTCTGCTGTGCTGTGATGTGGAAACATGAGGAGAATGACATTCATATCCATAATTGTGAATTTCTGTAGTACAGATCAGGGACCCATGATGTAATTCCATTACCGTGGTTCTGTTACCGAGTGTAAATCCACTTCACTGTAGCTCAATAGCCAAAATAGATTTGTTCAAGCTCAAGGCGCCATGTCATAGCTGCCACCCCATTCTTTCTGCAGACATCTTTGATACTTATTTTGGAGCAGATTCCTTTTGGAAAATTGGATTGGAAAATCTGAGAGATTTGACCCTAATTCCGTTACCAAAGTTTGTATCTACACCGTTCTTCAACTAAATTAGTTTTAACAAATTTATCAGTGGAAATTGTTAAAAGCATTTATTGTGCATGGAGTTGTATGGCTTGTTAAACCTTTAAATCAATGTTTTTGGTTTGGTATACATTTTAAAGTGAAAGAAATATTACGTTACTTGCCCACCTCTTTTTACTACACTGGGGACATGAGGTGTCTTACCCTGAATCACAATTGATCCATAGGCCCTACTGGCCTTTCAGAAGGAAATATGGAACCAGTACCATTTTGCTTACAACTATTCAATCCGATTCGTTCTACACAAGAGCATTATTTCCAAGATGGCATAGCAGTTCAGACGTCTTTTGTCCTCGTCTTGTCGTGTCCTGTATATATATATATATTTACAACTTTTTTCGCATACCTTTTTATATATACTTTTTTAATTTTCCATAAACTCATTTTCAAAACACTCTCCTGCAACCCGCCTCACCAATTTATATTTATAAAAAAAGTATTATTTACCTCAAATCTGTAATCCTCCATAGAAGCTAACCAGAAGCTAGCCAGAAGCTAATCCAAAAGCTAGCCAGAAGCTAATCAGAAGCTAGTTAGCTTCTTTACTGGCTAATCGTTAGTATTCAGCTAACCACGGTTTGTGGTCATCAGCTATCCTTTAGCTCGAAAATCTATCGCCAGTTTTGTACGGCACGGTGCGACTCGGAACATACCGGACCTATTTTTCTCTCCATGTTCCTGGATTTCAACCACTAACTCTGGACATTCATACCTGGATCTCGCAGCTAGCTAGCTGCTATCCGTGTGACTATCGGCTTTCGTCGATTCCGGAGCAAACATCAATTATTCCGGAGCTAGCCAGCTGAAGAGTTCCATCAATCACTCCTGGGCTAAAATCACCTATCCGGACCCGTTTTACTGCCAACGCGGAGCCCCACCGGGCCTTCACAACTGGACTACCGACGTTATCTACCCGAAGGAGTTATCCGGCTGGCTCCTCCGTCACGACGTTACCTGAACGCCCATCTGCGGTCCGTTAACCGTTAGCTGTCTTATCGGCTGCTATCTGAATAGACCTATCGGACAATTATTATTATTATTATTTATATTTTTTCTCTTGGGCCTCTATAACTATATCTATTGTTTTTTGTTGTTGTGTGATTTGGATTCATCCCCTCTACCACACGGAACCCCACTAATCCTACCGACAGAAACGCACGAGGTGGCTAATAACAGACCTCCATCCTATGCTAGCTTGGTACCGATGGCCCGGCTAGCTGTCTAAATCGCCGTGACCCCAACCAACCTCTCTACTCACTGGACCCTTTTGATCACTCGACTAAGCATGCCTCAACTTAATGTCAATATGCCTTGTCCATTGCTGTTCTGGTTAGTGTTTATTGGCTTATTTCACTGTAGAGCCTCTAGTCCTGCTCACTATACCTTATCCAACCTATTAGTTCCACCACCCACACATGCGATGACATCTCCTGGTTTCAATGATGTTTCTAGAGACAATATCTCTCTCTTCATCACTCAATACCTAGGTTTACCTCCACTGTATTCACATCCTACCATACCTTTGTCTGTACATTATACCTTGAAGCTATTTTATCGCCCCCAGAAACCTCCTTTTACTCTCTGTTCCAGACGTTCTAGACGACCAATTCTTATTGCTTTTAGCCGTACCCTTATCCTACTCCTCCTCTGTTCCTCTGGCGATGTAGAGGTGAATCCAGGCCCTGCAGTGCCTAGCTCCACTCCTATTCCCCAGGCGCTCTCTTTTGATGACTTCTGTAACCGTAATAGCCTTGGTTTCATGCATGTTAACATTAGAAGCCTCCTCCCTAAGTTTGTTCTATTCACTGCTTTAGCACACTCTGCCAACCCGGATGTTCTAGCTATGTCTGAATCCTGGCTTAGGAAGACCACCAAAAATTCTGAAGTTTTTATCCCAAACTACAACATTTTCAGACAAGATAGAACTGCCAAAGGGGGCGGTGTTGCAATCTACTGCAAAGATAGCCTGCAGAGTTCTGTCCTACTATCCAGGTCTGTACCCAAACAATTTGAACTTCTACTTTTAAAAATCCACCGCTCTAAAAACAAGTCTCTCACCGTTGCCGCCTGCTATAGACCACCCTCCGCCCCCAGCTGTGCTCTGGACACCATATGTGAACTGATTGCCCCCCATCTATCTTCAGAGCTCGTGCTGCTAGGCGACCTAAACTGGAACATGCTTAAAACCTGTTGTGCCTATAGGTTCCCAAGCGGGAACTACACCCCCCCTGTTCAACTCAAACGGTGGCGCAGGGAATGCAAAAATATTCATTAGAAATATTTAACCTCCACACATTAACAAGTCCAATACCTCAAATGAAAGATAAACACCTTGTTCATCTACCCAGCGTGTCAGATTTGTAAAATGTTTTACGGTGAAAACACAGCATATATTTATGTTAGACCACCACCAAAACAAAGAAAAAACGTAGCCATTTTGTCCAACAAAAGATAAAATGACAAAAGCAGGATTAAAAGAAAAATAATTCACTAACCTTTGGAAAGTCTTCATCAGATGACAGTAATATGACATGTTACACAGTACATTTATGTTTTGTTCGATAATATGCATTTTATATCCATAAATCTCAGTTTACATTGACGCCATGTTCAGAAAATTCTCCAAAATGAGAAATTATAGAAAGCTACGCCAGATAACAGAAATACTCATCATAAACTTTGACTAAAGATACATGTTCTACATATAGTTAGAAAGATACACAGGTTCACATTTTTTTTAACGTTACGGAATTAGTTTACTATGCAATAATCTGAGACGGCGCTCAGACGTAACAATATTTCTCCGCTATGTTGGAGTCAACAGAAATACAAAATTACAACATAAATATTCCCTTACCTTTGATGGTCTTCGATCAGAATGTAGTGGAAGGAGTCATACTTACACAATACATCGTTTGTTTCATAATGTTCAATTCTAGTGTCCATGTAGTAGCATATGCTACCACTTTCAGCTCAAATGCCCAAAAAATGACTTCTGGTCCAGAATAATTGCGCATCAAAACTTCCAAATGACATATTACAGGTCAACGAAACTGGTCAAACTAAGTGCAGAATCAAGCTTCAGGATGTTATAAACGTACAAAACGAATGGCATTCCAACCGGACAATCCTAGTTCATCTGGGGCTGACTGGAACAAAGGAAGCTCTCTTTCCCAAGTGCGCGTTTCACGCACATGAAAATCTTTGCGACACTTAGAACTACTCACCCCATAGGGTCAAAGTTCACAGCATATGCACTATTCAGCGTTCTTCTGAATGAGGACATCTAGTGGAAGTGTTTCCAGATCCATAACTTGTTGGGAAGGGAGGGGGCGATGACATCAAAGTTGCCCCAACTTTCAGGATTCCAAAACTAGTTTGGAAGATTGCCTGCCCTGTGAGTTCTGTTATACTCACAGACATAATTCGGTTTTTAGAAGCTTCAGAGTGTTTTCTATCCAATAATAATAATAATATGCATATATTCGCAATTTAGGACAGATTTTTATGCAGTTCACTATGGGCACGCAATTCATCCAAAGGGGAAATACCGCCCCCTATCCTTAACAAGTTTTTAACACCCCAGCCATCCTACAATCTAAGATTGATGCCCTCAATCTCACACAAATTATCAATGAACCTACCAGGTACCTCCCCAAAGCCTTAAACACGGGTACCCTCATAGATATCATCCTAACCAACTTGCCCTCTAAATACACCTCTGCTGTCTTCAACCAATATCTCAGCGATCACTGACTCATTGCCTGCATCCGTAATGGGTCAGCGGTCAAACGACCTCCACTCATCACTGTCAAACGCTCCCTGAAACAAATCAGCGAGCAGGCCTTTCTAATCGACCTGGCCGGGGTATCCTGGAAGGATATTGATCTCATCCCGTCAGTAGAGGATGCCTGGATATTTTTTTTAAATGCCTTCCTAACCATCTTAAATAAGCATGCCCCATTCAAGAAATTTAGAACCAGGAACAGAGATAGCCCTTGGTTCTCCCCAGACCTGACTGCCCTTAACCAACACAAAAACATGCTATGGCATTCTGCATTAGCATCGAACAGCCCCCATGATATGCAGCTGCTCAGGGAAGCTAGAAACCATTATACACAGGCAGTTAGAAAAGCCAAGGCTAGCTTTTTCAAGAAGACATTTGCTTCCTGCAACACTAACTCAACTCTGGGACACTGTAAAGTCCATGGAGAATAAGAACACCTCCTCCCAGCTGCCCACTGCACTGAAGATAGGAAACACTGTCACCACTGATAAATCCACCATAATTGAGAATTTCAATAAGCATTTTTCTACGGCTGGCCATGCTTTCCACCTGGCTACTCCTACCCCGGGCAACAGCACTGCACCCCCACAGCAACTTGCCCATGCCTTCCCCATTTCTCCTTCTCCCAAATCCAGTCAGCGGATGTTCTGAAAGAGCTGCAAAATCTGGACCCCTACAAATCAGCGGGGCTAGACAATCTGGACCCTTTCTTTCTAAAATTATCTGCCGAAATTGTTGCCACCCCTATTACTAGCCTGTTCAACCTCTCTTTCGTGTCGTCTGAGATTCCCAAAGATTGGAAAGCAGCTGCGGTCATCCCCCTCTTCAAAGGGGGGGGACACTCTTGACCCAAACAGCTACAGACCTATATCTATCCTACCATGCCTTTCTAAGGTCTTCGAAAGCCAAGTCAACAAACAGATTACCGACCATTTCGAATCTCATCAAACCTTCTCTGCTATGCAATCTGGTTTCAGAGCTAGTCATGGGTGCACCTCAGCCACGCTCAAGGTCCTAAACGATATCTTAACCGCCATCGATAAGAAACATTACTGTGCAGCCGTATTCATTGATCTGGCCAAGGCTTTTGACTCTGTCAGTCACCACATCCTAATCGGCAGACTCGACAGCCTTGGTTTCTCAAATGATTGCCTCGCCTGGTTCACCAACTACTTCTCTGATAGAGTTCAGTGTGTCAAATCGGAGGTTCTGCTGTCCGGAACTCTGGCAGTATCTATGGGGGTGCCACAGGGTTCAATTCTTGGACCGACTCTCTTCTCTGTCTACATCAATGATGTCGCTCTTGCTGCTGGTGAGTCTCTGATCCACCTCTACGCAGACGACACCATTCTGTATACTTCTGGCCCTTCTTTGGACACTGTGTTAACAACCCTCCAGGCAAGCTTCAATGCCATACAACTCTCCTTCCGTGGCCTCCAATTGCTCTTAAATACAAGTAAAACTAAATGCATGCTCTCCTGCCCGCCTGTCCAACATCACTACTCTGGACGGCTCTGACTTAGAATACGTGGACAACTATAAATACTTAGGTGTCTGGTTAGACTGTAAACTCTCCTTCCAGACACATATCAAACATCTCCAATCCAAAGTTAAATCTAGAATTGGCTTCCTATTTCGCAACAAAGAATCCTTCACTCATGCTGCCAAACATACCCTTGTAAAACTGACCATCCTACCAATCCTCGACTTTGGCGATGTCATTTACAAAATAGCCTCCAATACCCTACTCAACAAATTGGATGCAGTCTATCACAGTGCAATCCGTTTTGTCACCAAAGCCCCATATACTACCCACCATTGCGACCTGTATGCTCTCGTTGGCTGGCCCTCGCTTCATACTCGTCGCTAAACCCACTGGCTCCATGTCATCTACAAGACCCTGCTAGGTAAAGTTCCCCCTCCTCTTAGCTCGCTGGTCACCATAGCATCTCTCACCTGTAGCACGCGCTCCAGCAGGTATATCTCTCTAGTCACCCCCAAAACCAATTCTTTCTTTGGCCACCTCTCCTTCCAATTCTCTGCTGCCAATGACTGGAACGAACTACAAAAATCTCTGAAACTGGAAACACTTCTCACTAGCTTTAAGCACCAACTGTCAGAGCAGCTCACAGATTACTGCACCTGTACATAGCCCACCTATAATTTAGCCCAAACAACTACCTCTTTCCCTACTGTATTTAATTAATTAATTTATTTATTTTGCTCCTTTGCACCCCATTATTTTTTATTTCTACTTTGCACATTCTTCCACTGCAAATCTACCATTCCAGTGTTTTACTTGCTATATTGTATTTACTTTGCCACCATGGCCTTTTTTTTGCCTTTACCTCCCTTATCTCACCTAATTTGCTCACATTGTATATATACTTGTTTATACTGTATTATTGACTGTATGTTTGTTTTACTCCATGTGTAACTCTGTGTCGTTGTATGTGTCGAACTGCTTTGCTTTATCTTGGCCAGGTCGCAATTGTAAATGAGAACTTGTTCTCAACTTGCCTACCTGGTGAAATAAAGGTGAAATAAATTGGGGTTAGAGTTTGATTAGGGATTTTTACCTTTTACACTCTTAGAAAAAAAGGTACTATCTAGAACCTTGAAAATAAAAGAAAGCCGCACACTCTTGGAGCTCAGATGCAAAAATGTAATACCAACATTTCGACAGCCAAGCTGTCTTCATCAGGGTATAATCACAAACACTGCGGGATGACTCGTTTATATAGTGTCAAAAGACACAGGTGTCTGTAATCATGGCCAGGAGTGGCCTAATATCATTGGTTAATAATCAAATATTAAAATGTCATACAAAGAACAGCATACAAACAAATGGATAGCATACGACTATCTAGAACCTAAAATGGTTATTTGGCTGTCCCCATAGGATAAGATAACCTTTTGAAGAACCCTTTTGGTTCCAGTTAGAACCCTTTGAGTTCCATGTATAGAGCCCTTTCCACCAGGAAAGGGCTCTACATAGGTTATCCTATGGGGACAGCCGAAAACCCTTTTATCTGAGTGTACCATGAGTGCGTAGATTTAATAAGACCTATTTACCATAATAAATTGACCTACAGGATTCTCCTGGTGACTGCCTCAGTAAATGCTAATACCTTTTCTGACCATGTCTCTGTCACACACATTTCTCTTTGTCGAGAGCCGCCACTGTAGCATGGTGAGAGTATATTAACCTTGGCTAAGTGCACAGTAAATGGTCCAACTCAACGTCCACTACAAAGAGTCATCTAATTGGCCACTGTACCACTCCTCCTCATTTGTGTGTCCCAAATGGCTCCTTATTCTTTATATAGTACGCTACTTTAGACCAGGGCCCATAGGGTTCCCTATTCTCTACACTACTTTAGACCAGGGCCCATAGGGCTCTTAAGAGAATAGGGTTCCATTTTGGATGCAACCATTTATCTTCACTCCCACCACAACAACTCCCACTGGCATGTATTGATTCCCTCACAAAGGATTCTGAGGGAGGTGTTAGAGGTTCCTCCTCCTTAAGGGGAGTGTTTTTTAGTGTAACACACCACCTCCAACTCTCACAGTGACAGAGTCGGGGTGAGAAAACCTGGATGATGTGGACCACACACACACACACACACACACACACACACACACACACACACACACACACACACACACACACACACACACACACACACACACACACACAGACACACACACACACACACACACACACCTTTGGACTGTAATCACACATCTTCATGCTCCAGGACATTATGTGATTGGAGTCTATCTGACATCTGGCGGGAAGAACTATCGAAGAGGATAAAATATTCACACACAGCTGTCTGACGATCTACATTATCCACAGCCCCTCAAACATCGGCCCTGACAGTGTTTCCCAAACGTTGCTCTCTCCCAGAAAGATTTTCCGCTTAATGCCTCTGAAGTGTTTGTACGAACCAAAACAGAGAAGGGACAGATGGCTGGAGTAGGGATCTTCTGGGATTACCCAGAGTAGGGATCATCTGAGATTACACTGGAGTAGGGATCTTCTGGGATGAGTTCAGGTGAAGATCCCGGTGCTACCTTCCTCACTCATACAACTGCAGTATGTACAGTTTGTGGCCAAAAGTTTTGAGAATGACACATATTCATTTCCACAAAGTTTGTGTAACGGCCGTTGGTGGTGGAAGAAGGTGAGGACCAATGTGCAGCGTGGTACGTATCCATAATATAATTTAATGAGACTGAGTACAAAATACAAAAGAACAAGAGAATCAAAATGAAAACCTAAACTGTCCCGAATGGTGCAAACACTGAAACGGAAAATAATCAGCCACAACTCAAAGGTGAAACCAGGCTACCTAACTATGGTTCTTAATCAGGGACAACGATTGACAGCTGCCTCTGATTGAGAACCATACCAGACCAAACACAGAAATCCCAAATTATAGAAAAAAGAACATAGACTGCCCACCCCAACTCACGGCCTGACCATATGTTTTGGGAATGTTCACATAACCAATTCTGCTGGGTTGTGTCTGAACTGTATGCCTTACCAATGCCACACTTCTATTCATTTCCATTACATACACATTTTTCTAATACCTGTCACTCTTGTATAAGGTGTACATTTTTGGTCTGCAGGTCTTATTCGGTTGCAGGAGCTGATCAAGGCGCCATCCCGATACAACATTCGTTTGAAGATCCGACAGTTGCCGGCGGAGACCAAGGATGCCAAGCCACTTCTGAAAGAGATGAAGAAAGCGAAGGAGTTCCACGTGATCTTTGACTGCGGCCATGAAATGGCTGCCTGGATCCTGAAACAGGTCAGTTAGGCAAGATACATGTTGTACTTTGTTATTCTTAGACCTTGTTAGATTTCTTTATATGAATTATCTCCAGAACAATGAGTCACTCATTGAATAGTTATTACTTATACTATGTTTAAAGGTCCAGCACCGTCATTCAATTCCTTTTTATCTGCAACCGACTCATTTGGATATTTAATTTTCCTCGTTCATCTTCTTTTAGAATATTAGAGTTCTATTATTGTGCTTCCATAATGGATGCTCTATGCCACAATATAGTTTTAATGAGCAACTCTGCCTCAGCTCGCAGGCATGTTTGAGACATTATGATTAAGCCACATTCTTAATGAGAAGTGTGTATATCCGTCACCAAAATACCCGTTACCGGGCAGAGTAGATGACATCTGTTCAGTTTACTAATTATATACAGCATGGCCACCAACATGGCCTCTTAATGTGAAACACCCACCACAAAGGCTTGCTGAATCATGACTCTAAAAAAATTACTCTGATTATCTGCTCTGTGTGTTGCCAAAATAATACTTTAATGGGATATTCCCCAAATGTGTTTAGCATATTGACTTATCGAAAGTAATTTGGTCCCAAAAAATGTTTGTCTACTCTGCACTCACACATGCTGTATATTTGTGTTGGCACTTTGACCATAGTCAGTATTGTTGTTTTCCTACAGGCTCTAGCCATGGGAATGATGACCGAGTACTACCACTACATCTTCACCACCCTGGTACGTTTACCAGCACCTTACAGTTATAGACGGGTTGGTTGTCCAGCAACAAAAACGATGGGGCAAAACAGACTGGATTGGCTTTAAATTGATGACAACATTTAAACTGTATTTCATATCCAATGTTCTTGAAAACATAAATACATTTGCACAATGAGCACTTGTTATCGCACAAATACATTGTTACAGTTGTTGGTTAGCTAGCTAGCAATTATTTTTGCCATATTAGCCTAGACGTGACGTCAATCAAACACCTCAAAATAAGACATGGTATCAAGATGAAACGAGCTGAAATGAGCCACCTACGATTCCCCACATGGCAGAATAATACTATATATCTGGCCATTCAAGATCACAACAACACATTCTGCCCCATTGAAGCCTGCTCATCGTTTTTGTGACGTTGTCAGCTAACCTGTCTATACTGAGTTTTCTTCCTGATCAATACGTTGCCCATATTAGGAAGGTATCCATGTAAGTTGCAGATGCCTGATGCCGTCCTAATATGGACACCTTACAGTAGATATCACATAATCATATTCTTTATATTGCCACTTAAATACTTGGTCCTGGTGGCAATTAATACATTTATAATGTGTTATTGAAGATACTGTAAATAAATGTCAAAACATTTATAGACAAAACCCTTTAAAGACAGTATCTATTCCAGGGTTGAAAAATATTATATCTGTCTAAGTATCAGTCTAGACTTTTTCTTTGATACCCTTTTGTTTCCTCTCTAAACGATGCTTAGCCATTCTCTACCCTTCCCCAATCTGTTGTCCAAAAGCCTCTAAGAGTTTTGATCATGAAAAAAATAAAGCTGTTCGATATGCTCGTCTATTCTGACTCAAGGCAGCGATTTAAGTTCTCCAAAGTTATTTTGATCCATCCACTACAAAGAGTCCCGCTGTTCTCACTGGATGAAAAGCCTGTCTTTCCTGGATGGAGAGAGAGAGAATGAGAGATTCAGAGCGTACATAACAGCTCAGACGAGGCTATTACCGTCTCAGTACATCATGACCCTGACAACAACTCTGCCTGTTGTGCTGTTTGGAACATTATGGATAAGGTTTGGACAAGGGTCGAGAAAGACTGACCCTAAATCTGTTGTGCTGTTTGGAAAATTATAGATAAGGTTTGGACAAGGGTGGAGGAAGACTGACCCTAAATCTGTTGTTATGGGCAAACAGGAAATAGAGCAATGAAGGCAGGGCTGTGTCAGAGGCATGCTGTTACTGGATCGTCTGGGCTCCTGCCTGTTCCAACAACATAGGTCAGTTTGGCAAGGAAGTGGCGGTAGTGCTGGCCAATGCTGCAATATAACTGGTATCCAGGGGCTTGTTTTGCCCTTAGACTTATTTGCCCTTGTACACTTATACAACCCATAGGCATCTGCCTTCATAAGCCAGACGTGTGGCCTCGCCTGTTACCCTTGAAAACGTTAGCTTAATCAAGTCGACTGTCTTGGTGAACGAGATTAAATGCTTCCTGAAAATACTTCAGAACGTACCCCGGTAATCTCTCTCGCCCTTAAATATGGCTCCCGAACGCAGTTTTAATTTAGCATGAGAACAGGTGTGCGGTCAGCACTTTAGAATCAATGATGGGCAATAAATTATCTCCTTGCATCTCAATCTATGGACACAATCCCTATATACAGTAATACCATACTACACTAATGAAGTGCTTGTTACATGTTTATGACATGTTTATTATATTTTTATAAAGTATTAAAGCATGAACATAGCAATCTTTGTTATTTTAGGACCTTTTCGCCCTGGATATGGAGCCGTATCGGTACAGCGGAGTCAACATGACGGGTTTCCGGATCCTAAACACGGAAAACTCTCAGGTGTCGTCCATCATCGAGAAATGGTCCATGGAACGCCTACAAGCCCCGCCCAAACCGGACTCGGGCCTACTGGAAGGATTCATGACGGTACGGTTGAAACTGCTAAATCTTCCTTAAGCTCTGCGTGCACAAACAAACATGCTTTATCGCCCTAGTGTCTCAATGACCAAATCGATAGGACATTGTAAATTATATTGCTACATTTATCATGTGTTGTGATCTTTCTAGTACAGG
Organism: Oncorhynchus kisutch; assembly: GCF_002021735.2. Taxonomy (NCBI): domain Eukaryota; kingdom Metazoa; phylum Chordata; class Actinopteri; order Salmoniformes; family Salmonidae; genus Oncorhynchus; species Oncorhynchus kisutch. The sequence continues at coordinate 13,394,933 of NC_034185.2, read as the reverse complement.
CAGATTTTAAGCCATGGTGTATGAAGTGGTCAATTTTATATCCATGACATGATTCATGAAGCAATGAAATGTACATTATAGGAATGTAATGAAATAGTTAGTGGGTAACAGGGCCGGATGGCAGGGGCTTTAGCCCAGGTGAGATGCTCTCTGGGAGGGCATCGAGGCTGGGCAGTAGCCCAATGTCTGGAGCTTTGAGCCTGGAGTTCCTGGGTCTAAATGCTCTCTAATGAGACTGTGTGGATGGTAATGGTCCTTTCTCTGCACTCCTTCACTCGCCTCCTCTCTCCCTCTGTCCACCGGGAACCCTGCCAAAATATGACAATCTGTCAGTGTGCGGAGAGAGAGCGAGAGAGCAAATTGGACGGAAATGATGGCCTCTGCTTTTTTCTGGGGAGCCGTCCAAAAAAGCCAGCGACGATGAGGTGATTTGAAAGTGAAAAAACATAAGTGGAGCTCAGGCATGGTCATTCAAGGTCTCTCTCTGTATCCATTTGTCTGAAACCGCCAATTATTTAATTTCGCGGGGACGATACGAAGTCTCCGGGGAGACGTATGTCTGTGTTTTTCTGTTTTGTGTCTCTTTCCTGTCTGCTTCCTCTGTCTGGTTATAAAATGGCAGTAGATCCATGGTGAATCTTCACAGAGACAGGTGCAATGAGAAAAGGTAGTAACACAATGTCAGAGACACAATGTCATATATGCTAATGAATTGAAATGCACAAGGCGTCATATGATGGCATGCCCTACTGTACTTCTGTTCTACATGGAAACTGTAATCCCTTAATTAGAGTGCATGCATGTCAAATACTGTCTAAAAAGCAAAGACACTGTAGGCCCTATAAGTCTTTTTAAATCTGATAATCCAATGCACAGTTAACTGCATTCATTTGGTATAGCAATCTGCTCTCATGTCTTGCCAGAGAAAGCCCTATTGTCACATACCTCCCCTTAATGCAATGGCACATGTTTTCTTTCAATTCCCCTTGGCTTAGGCACGAGACAAAACAACAATGCTGTTATTCATGTATGCAAAGATGAATGAAATGCACAAAGAGGTTAAATGCTGGATGTTTTTCCATTGTTTTGATTCTGTATGTTCATGGATTGAGTAATTAGGCATAGCGCATATTGACATATCGCACCAGACTAGAACTTCTGCTAAATAATAAATAATCATGTCCAATGGGCTCTGTACCAGGCTTGATAAATTACTTCATTAGGGTGTTCTATTTATAAGCCAGTGATATATTCAACAGTGATATACTGTATTCCACCATGTCCGCGGCCCAAATAGCATCCTATTCCGTATTAGAGGTAGAGGCCAAAAGTAGACACTAAATATGGGACGCAGATCCCTTAAGATGATCTAATTTAATAAAATAAATGAGAAAATATGTGGATGAAAAATTATAGAAATTATTTAAATTGTATGGTATTGATATAAACGTTTTTTAAATATTTTTTTCACCTTTATTTAACCAGGTAGGATAGTTAAGAAGAAGTTGTCATTTACAACTACGACCTGGCCAAGATAAAGCATAGCAGTTCGAAGCATACAACAATACAAATTTACAAATGGAATAAACAAACATACAGTCAATAATACAGTAGAAAAAAAGTCTATATACATTGTGTGTAAATGAGGTAAGAAAAGGGAGGTAAGGCAATAAATAGGCCATGGTGGCAAAGTTGTTACAAAATAGCTATTAAACACTGGAATGGTAGATGTGCAGAAGATGAACGTGCAAGTAGAGATACTGGGGTGCAAAGGAGCAAGATAAATGAATAAATACAGTATGGGGATGAGGTAGTTAGATGGGCTATGTACAGTTGCAGTGATCTGTGAGCTGCACTGACAGCTGGTGCTTAAAGCTAGTGAGGGACATATGTGTCTCCAGCTTCTGTGATTTTTGCAGTTCGTTCCAGTCATTGGCAGCAGAGAACTGGAAGAAAAGGTGGCCAAAGGAGGAACTTGCTTTGTGGGTGACCAGTGAAATATACCTGCTGGAGCGTGTGCTATGGGTGGGTGCTGCTATGGTGACCAGTGAGCTAAGATAAGGCGGGGCTTTACCTAGCAAAGACTTGCAGATGACCTGGAGCCAGTGGGTTTGGCGACGAGTATGAAGCGAGGGCCAGCCAACGAGAGCGTACAGGTCGCAGTGGTGGGTAGTATATGGGGCTTTGGTGACAAAACGGATGGCACTGTGATGGAATGCATCCAATTTGTTGAGTAGAGAGTTGGAGGCTATTTTGGAAATGACATCGCCAAAGTCGAGGATCAGTAGGATGGTCAGTTGTACGAGGGTATGTTTGGCAGCATCAGTGAAGGATGCTTTGTTGCGAAATAGGAAGCCGATTCCAGATTTAATTTTGGATTGTAGATGCTTAATGTGAGTCTGGAAGTCTAACCAGACACTTAGGTATTTGTAGTTGTCCACATATTCTAAGTCAGAACCGTCCAGAGTAGTGATGCTGGATGGGCGAGCAGGTGCGGGCAATGATCGGTTGAATAGCATGCATTTAGTTTTATTTGCGTTTAAGAGCAGTTGGAGGCCACGGAAGGAGAGTTGTATGGCATTGAAGCTCGTCTGGAGGTTAGTTAACACAGTGTCCAAAGAAGGGCCAGAAGCACACAGAATGGTGTCGTCTGCGTAAAGGTGGATCAGAGAATCACCATCAGCAAGAGCGACATCATTGATGTATACAGAGAAGAGAGTCGGCCCGAGAATTGAACCCTGTGGCACCCCCATAGAGACTGCCAGAGGTCCGGACAACAGGCCCTCCGATTTGACACTGAACTCTATCAGAGAAGTAGTTGGTGAACCATGCGAGGCAATCATTTGAGAAAACAAGGCTGTTGAGTCTGAACATAAGAATGTGGTGATTGACAGAGTCGAAAGCCTTGGTCAGGTCGATGAATACATCTGCACAGTATTGTCTCTTATCGATGGCAGTTATGATATCATTTAGGACCTTGAGCGTGGCTGAGGTGCACCCATGACCAGCTCTGAAACCAGATTGCATAGCGGAGAAGGTGCAGTGGGATTCAAAATGGTCTGTAATCTGTTTGTTAACAAGGCTTTTGAAGACCTTAGAAAGGGCAGGATAGATATAGTTTATAGCAGTTTGGGTCTAGAGTGTCTCCCCCTTTGATGCGGGGGATGACCGTGGCTGCTTTGAAATCTTTGGGAATCTCAGATGATACGAAAGAGAGGTTGAGCAGGCTAGTAATAGAGGTTGCAACAATTTCGGCAGATAATTTTAGAAAGAGATGCTCCAGATTGTCTAGCCCGGCTGATTTGTAGGGGTCCAGAACATCAGTTATCTGGATTTGGGTGAAGGAGAAATGGGGAGGCTTGGGCGAGTTGCTTTGGGGGTGCAGTGCTGTTGACCGGGGTAGCCAGGTGGAACGCATGGCCGGCCGTAGAAAAATGCTTATTGAAATTCTCAATTATAGTGCATTTATCAGTGGTGACAGTGTTTCCTAGCCTCAGTGCAGTGGGCAGCTGGGAGGAGGTGCTCTTATTCTCCATGGACTTTACAGTGTCCCAGAACTTTTTTGAGTTTCTGCTTGAAAAAGCTAGCCTTTAGCTTTCCTAACTGCCTGTGTAAATTGGTTCGTATCTTCCCAGAAAAGTTGCATATCACGGGGGCTATTCAATGCTAATGCAGAACGCCATAGGATGTTTTTGTGCAGGTCAAGGGCAGTCAGGTCTGGAGAAAACCAAGGGCTATATCTGTTCCTGGTAAAAAAAAAATGTATGGGGCATGCTTATTTAGGAAGGTGAGGAAGGCACTTAATAAAGACTAACCAGGCATCCTCTACTGACGGGATGAGGTCAATATCCTTCCAGGATACCCGGGCCAGGTCGATTAGAAAGGCCTGCTCGCTGAAGTGTTGGGGGGGACAAACCTGTTGGCACTTGAAAGGAAATCAAGCTCTTGTTTTGTTTGAAAATATTTTTTCTGTAATTTATTAGTTGTTTTTCTGTAGTTTATTAGCTGTTTTTCTGTAGTAAAATTAGTTGTTTTTCTGTTGTTTATTAGCTGTTTTTCTGTAGTAAAATTAGTTGTTTTTCTGTTGTTTATTAGCTGTTTTTCTGTAGTAAAATTAGTTGTTTTTCTGTTGTTTATTAGCTGTTTTTCTGTAGTAAAATTAGTTGTTTTTCTGTTGTTTATTAGCTGTTTTTCTGTATTTTATTAGTTGTTTTTCTGTTGTTTATTAGTTGGACCATCTTTATAAGAAATAGGATGTCACATTCAATAGCAGTTCTTCTTCTGTTTTATTCATTATTCATCTCTGTTTAATCCAAATATTTCAAAAACATAAAAGGCACATGGTACCCATTTTCTTGGTTGGATCCTTACATATAACATCCTTTCAGTGGTATTTGTTTTGCATTCCGAAAGAGAAATAGAAATGGAATAGAACTGGAATCTTTGAGGTCTTCCTAATCAGCAGCACTTCCTATCATGTGAGCAAGTATCATTCGGCCATTTGAAGGGAATCTGTCAGTTAGGAACAAACCAAAGGAAATGTACATAACAAGTTTATATGATCTTCCAAAGTATCCAGAACACATCTTTGTTCCATTCTCCACAATACAGAGTGTCTGTTACATTCTGTTTCTATGGTCCATCAAGCATCCCTAGCGCTTCTCTCTATCCAGTGACCAGGCAACAGTTGTGTAGCAGACGGTTGCCAGGACAACACCCTCCCAGGGTCACCTTGTGGTGTCATGGACAATTGATAGACTGGAATAGAAGGAGGAGGATGTCTACGGTCAGTGTCGGTAAAACATGCAGTGTTTGCATCACTATACTGGCCACTGAATGAATGCAGTATACTGTATAATTACACTGAGTTCCCTAGGTTGGTCCAACATTGTCTGAATGAATGCAGTATACTATATAATTACACTGAGTTCCCTGGGTTGGTCCAACATTGTCTGAATGAATGCAGTATACTGTATAATTACACTGAGTTCCCTGGGTTGGTCCAACATTGTCTGAATGAATGCAGTATACTGTATAATTACACTGAGTTCCCTGGGTTGGTCCAACGGTGTCTGAATGAATGCAGTATACTGTATAATTACACTGAGTACCCTGGGTTGGTCCAACATTGTCTGAATGAATGCAGTATACTGTATAATTACACTGCGTTCCCTGGGTTGGTCCAACGGTGTCTGAATGAATGCAGTATACTGTATAATTACTCTGAGTTTCATGGGTTGGTCCAACATTGTCTGAATGAATGCAGTATACTGTATAATTACACTGAGTTCTCTGGGTTGGTACAACATTGTCTGAATGAATGCAGTATACTGTATAATTACTCTGAGTTCCCTGGGTTGGTCCTACATTGTCTGAATGAATGCAGTATACTGTATAATTACTCTGAGTTCCCTGGGTTGGTCCTACATTGTCTGAATGAATGCAGTATACTGTATAATTACTCTGAGTTCCCTGGGTTGGTCCAACGGTGTCTGAATGAATGCAGTATAATGAGCTATGTGTACTGTGTGTCTACTCCGCCTGGACTAGAAGCACACACATATTTATATTTCTGACACGTATGAATGCATAATAAGAGCAGAGATACTAATTAGACCAACTTGTGTGTGTGTGTGTGTGTGTGTGTGTGTGTGTGTGTGTGTGTGTGTGTGTGTGTGTGTGTGTGTGTGTGTGTGTGTGTGTGTGTGTGTGTGTGTGTGTGTGTGTGTGTGTGTGTGCTTGTATATGGGTGTATAGTGAATTATGATACAACATTATTATTCATCCTCCAGCTACTGTTAGTGTCCCTAAAAAACAACACAGACAAGTCCACCACGCTAACGAGGTGAAATACTTAGCGGGCTAAACGACCGCAATAAAACCACATAAAAACCTAGCAACTGCACCGTTAAATCAAGCACATTGCGTTGGCTACTTACTCAAAATGGTGTATTTACACATAACATGATATAGTTCACATCACTCCTTTTCCCTCCCTAAGTCGTTACTTTGTGTGTGTGTGTGTGTGTGTGTGTGTGTGTGTGTGTGTGTGTGTGTGTGTGTGTGTGTGTGTGTGTGTGTGTGTGTGTGTGTGTGTGTGTAGCCTCCTAACGTCAGTCAGAGCAACAGCTAGCGCCTCACCCACTACTTACAGATGGCAGGAGAGAGGAAGAGAGAGAGAGAGAGAGAGAGAGAGGGGTGGGGAGAAAAAGGAGGAAAGTTGTATCACCCACAGAGAAAAGATGGAGGAAGTCACAGCCACACGGTCACGCTCCTGTTAGCCGCGTTAGACTGGAACAAGCTGGGGATTTGGTATGGAGGTAGATTGCTGCCAAATCTTGCACATCAATTTTGGCAATAAACTGCCTTCATAGTTTGGTGATGGAGGAGGAAGAGGAGGGGTTGGGAGATTCTGGGTTTAACCACCACTCATTGCAGTCCCTACCCTTCCCTGGCACTTTTGTGGCCAATACTCTCCTTCCCTCCATCCTTCCATCCAAGGCCTTGGGCCCTCATGCAGCAACAGTTTTGAGGGAAATGGAACGCTGCGCTCCGGTTGCCATGGCAACGCACGCCACGGTGGCTCTGAGTCCGACCAAATCCCCCCCCTGACTGTCGGGCTACACAACGGCGGTGTGGATGTGTTGGATCTCCAAACCAAGATAAGCTTCACACAGGGTTCTTTTCGGCCATTAAGGTCCCTGTGATGCGGGTCCTCTGATCCCATTTGGCAGAGGAGAGCCTTTTGAAGTGAGCGACTGTGGAGAGAAGACACGCACTGCCCTGTGCCGGGCACCACCAGCTGGGCTTGGCAGAGCATCAACGTTATTAGCGGCACACGCACCGTGCTCCAGAGAACCTTTGTGAGACGGAGTACAGAGAGAGAGAGAGAGAGAGAGAGAGAGAGAGAGAGAGAGAGAGAGAGAGAATAAAAATAGAAACCATAGTCATATCTTAGTATGCAGCACCAGGCAAACAGGTGTTACAAAATACAGTATCAAAGAGGATACCAAAGCCTCCCTCCTCCCTTCACACACACACACTCACACACAAACACACACACTCCTCAAAGAGAGTATATACGGAGAGTCGTCCTTCGTCTAAAGGAGTGTGTGTGATGCTAGGTCTACAATGACTGGCCTAGAGCCATCATCAGCTCAGTAGCACAGTCACCCACTGACAATCCTGCCCCCCCCCTCCTCTTCCTCCATCCCTTACTCCTCTCACCACCCGTAGGTGCAGCCAGTGTTATCATTGTCACGGTCATGGACAGTCTGGCTCCAGGGTCTCTTGTGATCAGCTGTTGTCCTTTGATCTCTGGGGGGACTATTTGATACACACACACAACTCACACACAAGCAGGCTTACACAGAAATACACAGTCATATGTATACATACACACAAAAGCAGGCACCCAATAAGAAGACATACTCATGCAAGCAGACTTCCAAACAGAGACACACACACACACACACAAGCTGCCCACTGCGTCGTGGGACCACAGATCTAATTATCTCTGTCTAGTTTGTTTACACTAAGAATTTAGTCAGGCCCACCTCCTGCCTGCTAGGTCCCCCCCCCCCCTGACTTTAGCAGAGGTGGGTTTTTAGGAAGTCCGCTAAACTATTGTGCAGAGGGAGAGGAGGAGTAGAGGGGCAGGAGGAGGAGATGGACAGGAGAGGGAAAGGAGGAGAGGGAGGAGAGGGAAACGAGGAGAGGGAGGAGAGGGAGAGGAGGAGTAGAGGGGCAGGAGGAGGAGATGGACAGGAGAGGGAAAGGAGGAGAGGGAGGAGAGGGAAAGGAGGAGAGGGAGGGCAGGAGAGGGAGAGGAGGAGGGGAGGAGAAGGAGACTGGGAATAGATAGGGCACCTGCTAACTTCGCTAGGCTAGCTAAGCCTGGCACGCGGGGTTAATTAATATGGAAGGGAGGGTTCATGGTTAAATACCCTTCTTAATCAGAGACCGGCTGGGCAGCGTGGTGCTAAATGGGCAGAGGCCGCGGAAGTGGGCCTCACTGCCAATAACACACTGTCCCCGGAAGGAGCTGGAAGCGAGCTCTGGAATCTGGCAACCCCCTTTGTCTAACTCTGTCGAATGAATGAACGAGCAAACGAACACATGAGCTCTGTTCCTCGATGGCACTCCTCGATTCACTCTCCCTCACAAAGTGCTCTTGGCCAATTTAACTCTCTCCCTTTCTCCCTCCCTCCCTCTTACTCTCCCTCTTACTCTCCATTTATCAGATTTAAATCCTTCTTAGCTACCTGTAGCAGCCAGAGTTAGCTATCTGGAGCAGCCAGAGTTAGCTACCTGGAGCAGCCAGAGTTAACGACCTGGAGCAGCCAGAGTTAGCTACCTGGAGCAGCCAGAGTTAGATACCTGGAACAGCCAGTTAGCTACCTGGAGCAGCCACAGTTAGCTACCTGGAGCAGCCAGAGTTAGCTACCTGGAACAGCCAGAGTTAACTACCTGGAACAGCCAGAGTTAACAACCTGGAGCAGCCAGAGTTAGCTACCTGGAGCAGCCAGAGTTAGCTACCTGGAGCAGCCAGAGTTAGCTACCTGGAGCAGCCAGAGTTAACGACCTGGAGCAGCCAGAGTTAGCTACCTGGAGCATTCAGAGTTAGCTACCTGGAGCAGCCAGAGTTAGCTACCTGGAACAGCCAGAGTTAACTACCTGGAACAGCCAGAGTTAACAACCTGGAGCAGCCAGAGTTAGCTACCTGGAGCAGCCAGAGTTAGCTACCTGGAGCAGCCAGAGTTAGCTACCTGGAGCAGCCAGAGTTAACGACCTGGAGCAGCCAGAGTTAGCTACCTGGAGCAGTCAGAGTTAGCTACCTGGAGCAGCCAGAGTTAGCTACCTGGAGCAGCCAGAGTTAACGACCTGGAGCAGCCAGAGTTAGCTACCTGGAGCAGCCAGAGTTAGCTACCTGGAGCAGCCAGAGTTAGCTACCTGGAGCAGCCAGAGTTAGCTACCTGGAGCAGCCAGAATTAGCTACCTGGAACAGCCAGAGTTAACGACCTGGAGCAGCCAGAGTTAACTACCCGGAGCAGCCAGAGTTAGCTACCTGGAGCAGCCAGAGTTAGCTACCTGGAGAAGCCAGAGTTAGACACCTGGAGCAGCCAGAGTTAACTACCTGGAGCAGCCAGAGTTAGCTACCTGGAGCAGCCAGAGTTAGCTACCTGGAGCAGCCAGAGTTAGCTACCTGGAGAAGCCAGAGTTAGATACCTGGAGCAGCCAGAGTTAGCTACCTGGAGAAGCCAGAGTTAGCTACCTGGAGCAGCCAGAGTTAGCTACCTTTGTAGAAGCCTACCTACAGTAGAGCAGAGGCCCCTGTCATGTAAGAACAGTACATGTATGTTAATCCATCGTGGCCGACCAAATCTTTTCCCTTCTTTTTTCCATGAGTGGGCTTTTAAACCTTGATTTCCCTATGTGGAGACCTCATTTCAGTAAGCAAGCAGGGAAAAACTCATTTGAGTAAGCAAAAGCGAGGGGCTGCACTGTTGCTTCGGCATGTGGAAATGCAATGTGATGAAGGGATTATGCCTCTAAAACTCAAAGGAATAAGAACTATGCTCACATTCTGCCTGGAGAGAGAGAGAGGAGGGAGAGAAAGGAAGAAAGAGAGGGAGGACGGGAGAGAAAGAGAGGGAGGAGGAGGAGAGATGAAGAAAGAGAGGGAGGGCGGGAGAGAAAGAGAGAGGGAGAGGAGGGGGAGAGAGAGGAAGAAAGAGAGGGAGGGCGGGAGAGAAAGAGAGAGGGAGAGGAGGGGGAGAGAGAGGAAGAAAGAGAGGGAGGGCGGGAGAGAAAGAGAGAGGGAGAGCGAGGGAGAGGACAGAGAGAGAATGAAGGAGAGAGCGGGAGCAACATTTAGAGGAGAGAAAGGGAGATTGTTGGCAGTAAAAAAACAACTCCTTCCTGTCACCCCAAGGCTGTTTCCACTAGAGCCTATCGGGAGAGAGCTCTCGCCTCCTCTGTTATCTGCTAACAACTCTGAAACAGATCTGACATTCACCATACATCACATTCATCACATGAGTCGTGTCATATCAACAGTCTTTTGACATTCAGAACAACAGCATGCTATGTACTCTCAACGAGGAAATGTCACCGTGACATGTTTAGAAGTAGAACAGGAATAGAAAGAGATAAGTCCCAGAGAAGATTCTACTCAAACTATGTAATTACACTGTACTTACTAGAGAACCATCAAGTCTCAACAAGGACATGTTCACTGTGACATGTTTAGAAATAGAAACAGCTTCTCTAGAATAGCCATAGGAATAAATAGCCTAGACATTTTGAAAGATCGTTCCTAATTTCACTGAGACATATTTAAAAATAGAATAGACATAGAAAAAGATAAGCTAGACAGGATTCTTCTCATTAGGAGGAGTATGAGGAAATGCCACTGTCAATGTCTAGAAGTAATCATTTACTATACATAGTAATAGATCCCCTAGACAAGATTCTTATCATTAGAAAGTGTATCAGGAAATGCCACTGTGTCACTGTCTAGAAATAAAAATTGAATAAAAAAATAAATATATCACCTAGACAAGATTCTTCTCATTAGGAAGACTGTTCGCTTGGTTTTCATTGAGCTACATGCTAAAAACACAGCAATTTTTTAATAAACCTTCAAATAATAATCCCCTTATTATTATTATTTTATTATAATAATCAGACACTTTTACCATAAACCTTATAATAATACCCCACTTCCTGAGTCCTCTATGCTTTTCCCGGTTTGCGTTTCCTCTGTACACAGTAGTATACAGTGTTGAGCATACACTCACTCCCCACCAAGGTAGTTGTCAGGTATGTGTAAATGGTTGTAAAGGAGTCAGGTGCAGGAGAGCAGATAAGGTGTAGCCAATGGAGCCTTTTATTTTGGCGAACCAAACACACACGACAAAGTGAACACGGAATAACAATATGGGTTAACATAACCCAGCGCAACAGACTAGCATGTGCAATACATGAAACAGAATAAACAATATGGGTTAACGTAACCCAGCGCAACAGACTAGCGTGTGCAAAACATGAAACAGAATAAACAATACCACACAAAGACATTTATTTATTTATCCGTTATTTTACCAGGTAAGTTGACTGAGAACACGTTCTCATTTGCAGCAACGACCTGGGGAATAGTTACAGGGGAGAGGAGGGGGATGAATGAGCCAATTGTAAACTGGGGATTATTAGGTGACCGTGATGGTTTGAGGGCCAGATTGGGAATTTAGCCAAGACACCGGGGTTAACACCCCTACTCTTACGATAAGTGCCATGGGATCTTTAATGACCTCAGAGAGTCATGAGGGAAACAGAGGGTAAATACACAACACATAATGAGGGAAATGAGAAGCAGGTGTGTGGGAAAACTAGACAAGACAAATGGAAAATGAAAAATGGATCTGCGATGGCTAGAAGACTGGCGACGTCGACCGCCGAGCGCCACCCGGACTAGGAGAGGCATCGACTTTGGCAGAAGTCCTTGACACTTTGTTGTGTTACAACCTGAATTCAAAATTGATTCAAATGTTTTTTCTCTCTCACCCATGTAGTCACAATACCCCATAATGACTAAATGTTTTTTCTCTCTCACCCATGTAGTCACAATACCCCATAATGACTAAATGTTTTTTCTCTCTCACCCATGTAGTCACAATACCCCATAATGACTAAATGTTTTTTCTCTCTCACCCATGTAGTCACAATACCCCATAATGACAAAATGTTTTTTCTCTCTCACCCATGTAGTCACAATACCCCATAATGACAAAATGTTTTTTCTCTCTCACCCATGTAGTCACAATACCCCATAATGACTAAATGTTTTTTCTCTCTCACCCATGTAGTCACAATACCCCATAATGACTAAATGTTTTTTCTCTCTCACCCATGTAGTCACAATACCCCATAATGACTAAATGTTTTTTCTCTCTCACCCATGTAGTCACAATACCCCATAATGACTAAATGTTTTTTCTCTCTCACCCATGTAGTCACAATACCCCATAATGACTAAATGTTTTTTCTCTCTCACCCATGTAGTCACAATACCCCATAATGACTAAATGAAAACATGTTTTTAGATTTTGTAAAAAATGTATTGAAAAATAAATACAGAAATATCTCATTTACATAAGTATTCACACCCCTGAGTCAATACATTGTAGAAGCATCTTTGGCAGTGATTACAGCTGTGAGTCTTCCTGGGTAAGTCTCTAGGAACTTTTCACACCTGGATTGTTCAACATTTACCCATTATTCTTTTCTAAAATCTACAAGTTCTGTCAAATTGGTTGTTGATCATTGCTAGACAACCATTTCCAGGTCTTTCCATTGATTTTCAAGTAGATTTATGTCAAAACTGTAACTCAGCCACTCAGAACATTCACTGTCTTCTTGGTAAGCAACTCCAGTGTAGATTTGGCCTTGTGTTTTGTGTTATTGTCCTGCTGAAAGGTGAATTCATCTCCCAGTGTCTG
>NC_034185.2:13144933-13379933 GCF_002021735.2 Oncorhynchus kisutch | reverse complement strand
ACAGGTTTTCTTCAACATCACATCTAATGTTTTCTCTTGCCATGCACCTGGGGAAGAACCTTCTGGAGTGCCTTATCCATCCCTGGCAGTCCTCTGGACTCGTGTCCTCACATCCGGCACGCATGGCTTCCAAAAAATACATTTGGTCATGTGGGTGGTGACCAAACACTTTCCACCTCCAGGCAGAGAAAAACTCCTCTATTGGGTTGAGGAAGGGTGAATATGCAGGCAGGTACAAAACCATACATCTGTGATGTGCTGCAAACCAATCTGTGACAGCTGCAGAGTGGTGAAAAGCAACGTTATCGCAAACTATGACAAAAACTTGGGGGTTTCTTACTGGCTCCCCCTGTTCTGCTGGCACTAGCTGAGCATAGAGCTGTTCTAGGAAAGCTATAAGCCTTTCTGTGTTGTATGGGCCAATGAGTGGTGTGTTGAGAAGCAAACCATCATTGGCCATTGCAGCACACATGGTGATATTTCCCCCCCTTTGGCCTGGAACCTCCACAGTGGCCCTTTGACCTATAACATTCCTTCCTCTGCGCCGTGTTTTGGCAAGGTTAAATCCAGCTTCATTGATAAATACAAATGAATGTGGTCTTTCCAGTGCTTCCACCTCCATTACTCTCTGAAAAACAGTAAGTGCACAGTTTTACTGTAGAAATGCTAGTGTTTTTTTTTACTGTAAATATTTTGTATAGCTGTGTACGTAACCTCAGACGTCTTACCTGGACATATTGGTATCTTTGCTCTTTTACCCGTTCACTGTTTCTCTCGAACGGTACAGTGTATAACTGTTTCATTGTAGCTTGGTGTTCCCTTTAGGACTCGAGCAATAGTTGTTGTGCTGACAGAATTAACATTTTCAAATATATCATTATCAGCCAGCACTCTATCTTGAATCTCCCGCAGTTTTATTGCATTGTTGACAACAACCATGTCAACAATAGCATTTTCCTGCGCATCTGAAAATATTTTTCCTCTTCCCCCTGTTGGGGGCAGCCTTTGGGTCCTGTTGTAAAAATATATTTTACAGTCAAACTTACTGTAATATATATCTGTGTAAATATTCTACAAAATAGATTGCTGTAATGTTTTCATTTACTGTAAGGATGTAACTCTCACCTGTTTGCATGATGGAAAATTTGCATTACAGATGCCACTGTGGATCTTTGCAGATTGGGTTGCACCCTCAACCCTGCCTCTCTCAATGAGAGACCATGGTTCACGACATGGTCTATAAGTGTAGCCCTTATTTCATCTGAAATAACAGCTCTTTGTCTTCTTTGTCTTCCTCCACGCATCCGCCCTCTCCCTGCCACCCTTCTCCCTCCACGAACCCATCTTCCTTGTTCCATTTCCAAAATGAGTCTTTCTGAGCTCTACCTATATATACTGTAATATGTGTGTGTGTTCACTAAGTCGTCTTCCTCTTCCCTTACTCATCCCTTCCTCTTCCCTTGCTCTTCCTCTTCCATTCCTCATCCCTTCCTCTTCCCTTCCTCTTCCAATCATCATCCTTCACTCATCCCTTCCTCTTCCCTTCCTCATCCCTTCCTCTTCCCTTGCTCTTCCTCTTCCATTCCTCATCCCTTCCTATTCCCTTCCTCTTCCAATCATCATCCTTCACTCATCCCTTCCTCATCCCTTCCTCTTCCCTTCCTCATCACTTCCTCATCCCTTCCTTATCCCTTCCTCTTCCCTTCCTCATCCCTTCCTCATCTCTTCCTCATCCCTTCCTCATCCCTTCCTCTTGGGAGAGCTGAACAAGGTGTAATGAGCTGAATCCTATAAGAGAGTGAAAGAGGAAGATAGAGAGAAAATGAAATAGGGAGAAAGAGAGAAAAGGAAAGAGGGAGAGAGAGAGAGCGAGAGAGAGAGAGAGAGAGAGAGAGAGAGAGAGCGAGAGAGAGAGAGAGAGAGAGAGAGAGAGAGAGAGAGAGCGAGAGAGAGAGAGCGAGAGAGAGAGAGAGAGAGAGAGAGAGAGAGAGAGAGAGAGAGGCATTTTAGAGACACAAATCCCCAGACACGCTAGCCTCACCCAAACACAGGAAATTATGCCAAAGCCCCAGGAAGTCCCCAAAATGGCTGTCTAGTTGTTTATCCTCAGTGGGAACAGCCAAGAAACCATAGTCCCATTGAAACGGTAGACCCAAGCCAAGACTGGTTACACTGCACTGAGGAAACACTGCACTATAACAGGAAACTGGCTAATCAGGTTTGAATTAATTAATTAATTGAATTCCCATTGGCCCCATAGGTGAGTGATGTGAGCATATATGAGAGCATTGCAACTGCTCAGCTATTTTATTGATATGTCGACGGATGGAAGCATTACGCAAAAGGAGGGACACGGTTTCCCAGGACTTTGAGCCACACACCTACAGTTGAAGTCGGATGTTTACATACACTTAGGTTGGAATCATTAAAACATGTTTATCAACCACTCCACAAATGTCTTGTTAACAAACTGTAGTTTTGGCAAGTCGGTTAGGACATCTACTTTGTGCATGACACAAGTCATTTTTCCAACAATTGTTTACAGACAGATTATTTAAATTATAATTCACTGTATCACAATTCCAGTGGGTCACAAGTTTACATACACTAAGTTGACTGTGCCTTTAAACAGCTTGGAAAATTCCAGAAAATGATGTCATGGCTTTAGAAACTTCTGATAGGCTAATTGACATAATTTGAGTCAATTGGAGGTGTACCTGTGGATGTATTTCAAGGCCTACCTTCAAACTCAGTGCCTCTTTGCTTGACATCATGGGAAAATCAAAAGAAATCAGCCAAGACCTCAGAAACAAAAAGTTGTAGACCTCCACAAGTCTGGTTCCTCTTTGGGAGCAATTTCCAAATGCCTGAAGGTACCACGTTCATCTGTAAAAACAATAGTATGCAAGTATAAACACCATGAGACCACGCAGCTGTCATACCGCTCAGGAAGGAGACACGTTCTGTCTCCTAGAGATGAATGTACTTTGGTGCGAAAAGTGCAGATCAATCCCAGAACAACAGCAAAGGATCTTGTGAAGATGCTGGAGGAAACAGGTACAAAAGTATTTGTATCCACAGTAAAATTAGTCCTATATCGACATCCCCTGAAAAGCCACTCAGCAAACAAAGAAGCCACTGCTCCAAAGCTGCCATAAAAAAGCCAGACTACGGTTTGCAACTGCACATGGGGACAAAGATTGTACTTTTTGGAGAAATGTCCTCTGGTCTGATGAAACAAAAATAGAACTGTGTGTCCATAATGACCATCGTTATGTTTGAAGGAAAAGGGGAGGCTTGCAAGCCGAAAAACACCATCCCAACCGTGAAGCATGTGGGTGGCAGCATCATGTTGTCGGGGTGCTTTGCTACTGGAGTGACTGGTGCACTTCACAAAATAGATGGCGTCATGAGGAAAGAAAAATGATGTGGAAATATTGAAGCAACATCTCAAGACATCAGTCAGGAAGTTAAAGCTTCGTAGCAAATGGGTCTTCCAAATGGACAATGACCCCAAGCATACTTGTAAAGCTGTGGCAAAATGGCTTAAGGACAACAAAGTCAAGGTATTGGAGTGGCCAGCGCAAAGCCCTGACCTCAATCCTATAGAAAATTTGTAGGCAGAACTGAAAAAGTGTGTGCGAGCAAGGAGACCTTAAAACCTGACTCAGTTACACCAGCTCTGTCAGGAGGACTGGGCCAAAATTCACCCAACTTATTGTGGGAAACTTGTGGAAGGCTACCTGAAACATTTGACCCAAGTCAAACAATTTAAAGGCAATGCTACCAAATACTAATTGAGTGTATGTAAACTTCTGACCCACTGGGAATGTGATGAAAGAAATAAATGCTGAAATAAATGATTCTCTCTACTGTTATTCTGACATTTCACATTGTTAAAATAAAGTGGTGATCCTAACTGACCTAAGACCGGGCATTTTTACTATGGTTAAATGTCAGGAATTGTGAAAAACTGAGTTCAAATGTATTTGACTAAGGTGTATGTAAACTTCCGACTTCAACTGTGCATCATATTCAACAGTTTAGAGATTTCTGCTACTTTCCATGTTTTCAAAGTGATAGTACTGGCTTTATTCATATGGGCAGAGGATAACTCCAACATAATCATGTCCTGAAAGTATGCTAGCCATTTCCTTATATGAAGGTGGTGGCAACCAGCGTTGAACAACGGGTTTTTGGGCAGCAGTCAACCCAGTTAGCCAAACTTTTCACTGTTTCTCATTCAGCTGCATAATCAACAGCGGAATTGATTCTGGGGTGTAGTTTCATCAATCATGTCAGAGAGAAAATACTGTACAACACTTTCCTCCAAAACTCATAAACCTCAGGACAATCCCATATCCTATGTTCCTATGTGCCAAGTGTATGGAGGTTACATAGGTTGCATGAAATCTTACAAGTGGTGTCCACTACGAACTATGCCAATGTTTAAAATGAATGAAATGGTGGTTTGGGTTCTTTAATGAGTGAAATATATTCTCCCAGACATTCTCCCAGTCAATAGCATCATCATCAACAGCCAAATTATCTACCCATGCTTTATCCATTGAAAGATCTTTCTGCTTTAATAGTTGAAAATGAGAATAAATACGGTAGCAGACACAAAACAGACACATAACTAGAAAGACTGGTGGTAAATACACAAATGTAATGCAAGTCTACCATTACACTTCTGTCATTGTAACACATCAAACCTAATCTTTGGATGTTTGCCATTCCAAAGGTATTTACCTATGTGTTTATTAATCATTCCCCAATAGCCTACTGGTGGAAGGAGTGGAATCATTACGCTCAGGAAACTGATATGTGGCAACACATTCACCTTTATGGAAACGACCCTAGTTTGTAAAGAAGCAGGTAACTTCTCCCAAATGGTTAAATCTCATTCAACCTCCTTGTACATTTTCTCATAATTAAACTTCACCAGACCATGCAGGGATGTTTGTATACCAATACCCAAATAAGTGAACTATGTTTTCATAGGAATTGTTGAGGGAAGTGAAACTTTCTTGGCCACTTCATTAAGCAATATTAATGCTGATTTTGTCAAATTTATCAGCAACTGCAACTGTCCAGGTGATTTGTAGTAAATGTTGAGGTGGAATGCCATCCGGTCCAGGTGATTTGTAGTAAATGTTGAGGTGGAATGCCATCCGGTCCAGGTGATTTGTAGTAAATGTTGAGGTGGAATGCCATCCGGCCCAGGTGACTTGTAGTAAATGTTGAGATGGAATGCCATCCGGTCCAGGTGATTTGTAGTAAATGTTGAGGTGGAATGCCATCTGGTCCAGGTGATTTGTAGTAAATGTTGAGGTGGAATGCCATCCGGTCCAGGTGATTTGTAGTAACAGTTGAGGTGGAATGCCATCCGGTCCAGGTGATTTGTAGTAACAGTTCAGGTGGAATGCCATCCGGTCCAGGTGATTTGCCCTTTTTAGCATCTTTCAGTGCTGACTCCAGTTCCTCTAATGAGATGGGTCGGCCCAGATCCGCAGATCGCTTCTCATCCAGTACGGGCAAATCAAGTTGATTGAAAAACTGCTTGCGTTTGTCTGGTTCAAACTGGATAGAAGATTTATATAACTCCTGGTAAAAAGACTGAAATGTTGCATTCATTTCCTGTGGATCAGAAAGTAAGCCTTTAGATGGGGATTGAATAGATTCTATAGAAGTAAGATTCACTTGTTCAATTTTAAGACTAGAAGCCTGCTTGGTTTGCTCCCATTAAAATAATAGTTCTGCCTCATTCTATTCATGATGAACTCAGCTCTCCTCCTTAATAAATCATTCAGTTTCAGTTTAACCACCCTCAAATCATTGCTGACATTATTAGAGTAATTCCTTTCCAGATTCTGTTCAAGTCATTAAAAATGTTTCTCCGATAACTTGATTCTGTGATTCCTGACTTTATTGAGCTGAGATGCAAAATATATGTCTCTGATTAACCCTTTAGTAGCCATCCATGTAAAAAAAAGTTTTGTTTTATTCACCTTAAAGCTCACATCCACTTGGGTAACCAGGGGATTATGCTCTGAAAGAGTCACAGGCAATATTTGTATTGGCGCGACGCACATACTTAGAGTCAGGGCGCAACTTTGGTTTCAGAAGTGAGGGAGACATCATTTAAAAAAATGTGTCTTCTTTTCTTCGGTCGGATAAACACTCCAAAGAGCCTACACGACCGCTTGGAGGCTTCCGCATGGTCCTAATGCACGCCGTTGCCTCGTTTTATATCACATTCCAATGATAAAACTGGGGTGGACATAAATGCAATTATATTTTTTTTATTTCACCTTTATTTAACCAGGTAGGCTAGTTGAGAACAAGTTCTCATTTACAACTGCGAACTGGCCAAGATAAAGCAAAGCAGTTCGACACATACAATAACACAGAGTTACACATGGAATAAACAAACATACAGTCAATAATACAGTAGAAAAAAAGTCTATATACATTGTGTGCAAATGAGGTAAGATAAGGGAGGTAAGGCAATAAATAGGCCATGGTGGCGAAGTTGTTACAATATACCAATTAAACACTGGAGTGAAAAATGTGCAGAAGATGAATGTGCGAGTAGAGATACTGGAGTGCAAAGGAGCAAGATAAATAAATAAATACAGTATGGGGATGAGGTAGTCGGATGGGCTACGTACAGGTGAGGTGATATGTGAGCTCATCTGATAGCTGGTGCTTAAAGCTAGTGAAGGAGATATGAGTCTCTAGCTTCAGTGATTTTTGCAGTTCGTTCCAGTCATTGGCAGCAGAGAACTGGAAAGGAAAGGCAGCCAAAGAGGCTTTGGGGGTGACCAGTGAGATATAACTGCTGGAGCACATGTTACGGGTGGGTGCTGTTATGGTGACCAGTGAGATATACCTGCTGGAGCACGTGCTACGGGTGGGTGCTGTTATGGTGATCAGTGACATATACCTGCTGGAGCGCGTGCTACGGGTGGGTGCTGTTATGGTGATCAGTGAGCTGAGATAAGGCGGGACTTTACCTAGCAAAGACTTGTAGATGACCTGGAGCCAGTGGGTTTGGCGACGAGTATGAAGCAACGGCCAGCCAACGAGAGCGTACAGGTCTCAATGGTGGGTAGTGTATGGGGCTTTGGTGACAAAACGGATGGCACTGTGATAGACTGCATCCAATTTGTTAAGTAGAGAGTTAGTTGGAGGCTATTTTGTAGATGACATCGCCAAAGTCGAGGATCGGCAGGATGGTCAGTTTTACGAGGGTATGTTTGGCAGCATCAGTGAAGGAGGCTTTTTTGCGGAATAGGAAGCCGACTCTAGATTTAATTTTGGATTGGAGATGCTTAATGTGTGTCTGGAAGGAGAGTTTACAGTCTAGCCAGACACCTAGGTATTTGTAGTTGTCCACATATTCTAAGTCAGAACCGTCCAGAGTAGTGATGCTGGACAGTCGGGCAAGTGCGGGCAGCGATCGGTTGAAGAGCATGCATTTAGTTTACTTGCATTTAAGAGCAGTTAGAGGCCACGGAAGGAGAGTTGTATGGCATTGAAGCTCGTCTGGAGGTTAGTTAACACAGTGTCCAAAGAAGGGTCAGAAGTATACAGAATGGTGTCGTCTGCATGGAGGTGGATTGAATAATCACCAGCAGCAAGAGCGACATCATTGATGTATACAGAGAAGAGAGTCGGCCCAAGAATTGAACCCTGTGGCACCACCATAGAGACTGCCAGAGGTCTGGACAACAGGCCCTCTGATTTGACACACTGAACTCTATCAGAGAAGTAGTTGGTGAACCAGGCGAGGCAGTCATTTGAGAAACCAAGGCTGTTGAGTCTGAACATAAGAATGTGGTGATTGACAGAGTCGAAAGCCTTGACCAGGTCGATAAATACGGCTGCACAGTATTGTCTCTTATCGATGGTGGTTATGATATTGTTCAGGACCTTGAGTGTGGCTGAGGTGCACCCATGACCAGCTCTGAAACCAGATTGCATAGTGGAGAAGGTACGGTGGGATTCTAAATGGTCGTTAATCTGTTTGTTAACTTGACTTTCGAAGACCTTAGAAAGGCAGGGTAGGATAGATATTCGTCTGTAGCAGTTTGGGTCTAGAGTGTCTCCCCCTTCGAAGAGGGGGATGATCACGGCAGCTTTCCAGTCTTTGGGAATCTCAGACAATTCGAAAGAGAGGTTGAACAGGCTAGTAATAGGGGTTGCAACAATTTCGGCAGATCATTTTAGAACGAGAGGGTCCAGATTGTCTAGCCGGGCTGATATGTAGGGGTCCAGTTTTGCAGCTCTTTCAGAACATCAGCTATCTGGATTTGGGTGAAGGAGAAATTGGCGAGGCTTGGGCGAGTTGAAGTGGGGGATGCAGGGCAGTTGACCGGGGTAGGTGTAGCCAGGGCGAAAGCATAGCCAGCCATATAAAAATGCTTATTGAAATTCTCAATTATAGTGGATTTATAGGTGGTGTTTTCTAGCCTCAGTGCAGTGGGCTGCTAGGAGGTGTTCAAATTCTCCATGAATTTTACAGTGTCCCAGACCTTTTTTGAGTGTGTGCTACAGGATGCAATTTTCTGTTTGAAAAAGCTAGCCTTGGCTTTCCTAACTGCCTGTGTATATTGGTTCCTAACTTCCCTGAAAAGTTGCATATCACTGGGACTATTCGATTGTAATGCAGTACACCACAGGATGTTTTTGTGCTGGTCAAGGGCAGTCAGGTCTGGAGAGAACCAAGGGCTATATCTGTTCCTGGTTACAATTTTTTTTAATGTGGCATGTTTATTTAAAATGGTTAGTAAGTCACTTTTAAAGAATAACCAGGCATCCTCTACTGACGGGATGAGGTCAATATCCTTCCAGAATACCCGGGCCAGGTCGATTAGATAGGCCTGCTCGCAGAAGTGTTTCAGGGAGAGTTTGACAGTGGTGAGGGGTGGTCGTTTGACCGCAGACCCATTATGGATGCAGGCAATGAGGCAGTGATCGCTGAGATCTTGGTTGAAAAAAGCAGAGGTGTATTTGGAGGGCAAGTTGGTTAGGATGATATCTATGAGGGTGCCCGTGTTTACGGATTTGGGGTTGTACCTGGTAGGTTCATTGATAATTTGTGTGAGATTGAGGGCATCAAGCTTAGATTGTAGGATGGCTGGGGTGTTAAGCATGTCCCAGTTTAGGTCACCTAGCAGCACGAGCTCTGAAGATAGATGGGGGGGCAATCAATTCACATATGGTGTCCAGAGCACAGCTGGGGGCAGAGGGTGGTCTATAGCAATCAGCAACGGTGAGAGACTTGTTCCTGGAAAGGTGGATTTTTTAAAGTAAAAGCTTGAATTGTTTGGGTACAGACCTGGATAGTAAGACAGAACTGGATAGTAAAGGCAGTAGATTACAACTCCGACCCCTTTGGCAGTTCTATCTTGTCGGAAAAGGTTATACTGTAGTTAGGGATGGAAATTTCAGGGTTTTTGGTGGTCTTCCTAAGTCAGGATTCAGACACGGCTAGGACATCCATGTTGACAGAGTGTACTAAAACAGTGAATAAAACACACTTAGAGAGAAGGCTTCTAATGTTAACATGCATGAAACCAAGGCTTTTGCGGTTACAGAAGTCAACAAATGAGAGCACCTGGGGATTAGGAGTGGAACTCGGCACTGCAGGGCCTGGATTAACCTCTACATCACCAGATGAACAGAGGAGGAGTAGGATAAGGATACAGCTAAAGGCTATAATAACTGATTGTTTAGTACTTTCGGAACAGAGAGTAAAGGAAGAAGGTTTCTGTACGCGATGGAATAGATTCAAGGCATAATGTACAGACAAAGGTATGGTAGGATGTGAATACATTGGAGCTAAACCTAGGCATTGTGTGATGATGAGAGAGATATTGTCTCTAGAAACATTTAAACCAGCTGATCTCGCCGCATGTGTGGGAGGTGGAACTAACGGGTTGGCTGAGCCATATTGAGGAGGGCTAGAGGCTCTACAGTGAAATAAGACATTATCACTAACCAGAACAGCAATGAACAAGGCATATTGACATTAGGGAGAGGCATGCGTAGCCGAGTGATCATAGGAGTCCAGTGAGTAGTTAGTCAGACAGCTAGCAGGCCAGGGCTAGAAAGCTAGCAGAAGGGACTTATAGGGACGTCGCGATGGAGGAAGTCTGTTATAGCCTCCTCGTGCGGTTACGTCGAATAGACCAGTCGTGATGGAGTAGTAGGGTTCCGTGTAGCAAAGGGGTTCAGTCCAATTGGCAAAATAGGTATAGTGGCCCAAGATATTGGCAGATGGATCTCTTCAGCTAACAGTCCAATATGCTCTAGACAGCTAGCGGGCCCCTGATAGCAGGCTAGCAGATGGGCATTCAGAGGATGTCGCGACGGAGGGGCCTGTTGGAGGAAAAAAAAACTTGGGCAGATTACGTCGGTAGTCCAGACGTGATGGATAAGCAGGTCTTCGTGTAGTAAAAGGGGTCCAAGCCAATTGGCAAAATAGGTATAGTGGCCCAAGAAATTGGCCGATGTACCTATTTCGCTAACAGTCCGATATGCTCTAGACAGCTAGCGGGCTGCGGCTAGCAGGCTAACAGATGGGCATTCAGGGGACGTCATGACGTAGGAGCCAGTTGAATTCCCCCCTCAGGCAGATTACGTCGATAGTCCAGTCGTGAAGAAGCTCTGTACCGGCAGTAAAAGGGGTCCGGACCAATTGGCAAAATAGGTATTGCAGAGTGGCTGGTGGACCTCTTCAGCTAGCCGGGAGATGGGCCTAGCACGGGCTAGCTCCAGGCTAATTGGTGCTTAATTCGGGACAGAGACAGTTAGCCACTCAGTAGCCACTCAGATTGCAGCTAGCTAGCTGTGATGATCCAGGTGAAAAGGTTCAGAGCTTGCAATGAGAATCTGGGGATATGAAGAGAAAATAGGTCCATATGCTCTGGTTTGAATCGCATTGTGCAAATTGCCGAGAGTTTTCTGAGCTAAAGATTAGCTGATGACTGCTAGCAGTGGTTGGGACACGACAGGATGAGGACAAAGACGTCTGACAGCTATGCCATCTTGGAAAACTCCAATGTAGGGGGGGCAGACCCCCCTCTTTGTTTCTGAGAATCGTGACATCCACACAACGTAGCTATGTAGTAGGTCTCCAGAACTTGGGCCTATCCCTCCTAAATAAAATCTATTCCAATCAGGTTATCCAAACAAAATAACTAGAAAGCAGAAAAAATAAAGACGATATAACCAAGAGAAATGACACTTGTGAAGCTGTGCAGCCAAACTTGAAAATAAAACCTACAGTGGTTTAGGGAAATAGGACACAAAGACGTGGTTAATGTTAATCACCCAACCCCTACTAATCACGTTCCAACTTCAACATACCTCCATTTAAATATCAATAAAACATTAGGTAGTCCAATGTTTGCTGCAAATCCAGGGGTTGAAAAAGTGAAGACATTACCATATTTTATTAAATCTGGTACTTAATAATAATAATAAAATCAAATAAAGCATCCAAAGTAAAGTCAACAGGTTGAACTAGCCCCCAGCTCTAGCTAGCCAGCTAACTAAATGTTAGCTAGCCGCTTAGCTGTATCTTTAGCTCCCAGTTGCTCCCGTTTCATTCTGGGACTCCATGTCATCCTGCAGCTCAATATTAGGAAGGTATTCTTAATGTCTTGTACTCTCAGTGTATATGTATGTTGGTTCTGATCATAGGGAATAAGACTGTGACAAAGCGAGTGATGTGGAGCTTGAGGACAGCTAGAGTTAGAGTAAGGAAAATGTATTTAAGTGACACTCCACAATGATACAATAATACAAAATGCGCATTTTTATTTAAACCACATTGTGGACTATTCAAATGGTATTTTGAGACACTAAAAACTGGCTTTGGCGCAGGCATTTACATTATTGTTACCTAAACCAATTACACATCATTTATTATTTTCATTTTCAAGACCGTAAAAATGTGTATTTTGACTGGACAGCTGACAAAAAAACCATCATCCTTTAATTTGGTTGTTTAATCTACACTAAAGGAAGGCATGAGTTTCAGTTTCAATGGAACCAATGTTACAAAAAGTACAGACACGTTTATCAAGGGGAGTGTTTGTGTATCGACCAGTTTCAATAAATAGCAAGAGTCACCACTCCACATCTACAATTTACAAAAGAGCTTTGATATGGATGAAACGATACGTACAGAGGTTTCTGTCACAAAAGGTCATTTAAAAGGCAGTGGATGCTCAGATTGTCACTTTCAGGTTAGTCTATCAGCTGGTATCACTTTAGTTCATTGCTCTCTTATAAAAGTGCTGATTCAAAAGCATTACAGTCATTTCTAGAATACACTGTCTGTTATCAGTGAGCTGAGTCATATGGATGGAGTTAAAAAGCCTTTGACATGGTAAAGCCTTTGACATGGTATACACAAAAACATTGTTGCAGTTGCAACAGCACTAGCCCATAAAAATGCATGTTTACACACTGTACTGGGCGGGGCAGCAGGTAGCCTAGTGGTTAGAGCGCTGGACTTGTTACCGAAAGGTTGCAAGAGCTGAACAAGGCAGGCAGTTAACCCACTGTTCCTAGGCTGTCATTGTAAATAAGAATTTGTTCTTTACTGACTTGCCTAGTTAAATAAAGGTAAAATAAAAAAATCGCTGCCAATTTTTAAAACAAATACATAGCCACTGCAGTAGAGTTTTCCAGCTATGTGATTGTGACCACACACACAGTCCCACCCTCTCCCCACACACACACAGTCCCCCCCCTCTCCCCACACACACAGTCCCCCCCCCCCCTCTCCCCACACACTCCCCCCCTCTCCCCACTCACACCAGCAAACAAACACACAGGGGCAACAAAGAGACATACATATTGACAGGCTGTGTAGATAACACTGACCTCTCTCAAAGCTCTGGGGATAAAAGAATCAACAGGGATGGATGAATATCAGATCATCTGATCTGGGCTTTGACACCAGAGGGCTCAAACTCCAAAGCAACGCCGACAGTGGAAGACTGGCAGGGGGCTGAATGCTGACTCTCTCTCTTTTTACCCCATCCTTTCTGTCTCTTTTCCTCCTTTCCTCTCTTCTTATATCTCTGTCCTTCTGTCTTTCTTGCTCTCTGTCTCTCCCTCCTTCCCTCCCTCCCTCTCTATTGCTATTGCTCCCTCTTTTCCCCTATCTCTCTCCCTCCCCCTCTCTCCTCTCTTCTCGAGCTGTCTGTCAGATAACACATGGGATTCTTTGTGCCCAGAGAGATAAACTAGAAAAGGAGAGTAGCAGAGTTGTGCCGAGGCTGAGACGACCCCCTGCTGTTCACCCCGGCCTTCTGCCTGACCCTCCTCTGACAGATCCATTTACACTGACAGCTCGAAAGGAGCTACGCCCTCAATAGCTTCAGTTAAATTGGAGTTTGGAAGTGGATGATTTCAATAGTTCATATGATATGGCAGAGGCGGGAGGGAAATATCTAAACGGGATCCTTGGGACATCCCAACTCTGACGCCACCCCATTGAAGTTGAAATGTAAAATGTCTAAGGTAATGGTTAGGGTTAGGTAAGGGATATAGTTAAGGTTAGGGTTAGGGTAAGGGTAGGGTTATGGTTTATCCTGTATAAAATGAAATTAGACACGATAAAGGTATCAGTAAACCCAACAGCACTTTTCAAAAAACAAGGGAGAGCATAGATGTCATGTAAAGAATGATCTCTATTCAGAAATTATTCAGCTTGCATTCAGAATCAAACCATAATTCCCTGAAATCAATACGCTCAGTCTCTGAATCACAAATGAAAACGATAAGTCACATATTTGTTTTAGTTCAGAAACAATGTCTGTCTTCCAATGAAAGTAACTGTTCAATTCAGATCATTCCAAAACCAGAAGAAATCACAAATAATCAAACATCCAAATAATCCCACTGTGAGAAATGAAACAAGTATTG
This sequence comes from Oncorhynchus kisutch, assembly GCF_002021735.2. Classification (NCBI taxonomy): domain Eukaryota; kingdom Metazoa; phylum Chordata; class Actinopteri; order Salmoniformes; family Salmonidae; genus Oncorhynchus; species Oncorhynchus kisutch. The sequence goes on along the minus strand of NC_034185.2, from coordinate 13,365,980 downwards.
ATTTGACCTCTTCACTTGATAGTCTTCATAATAATCCAAAGGAATGAAAAGTCCACATAGAAAACCCCCCAAACATATAAGTAGGCCTTTTTTAAACTATACTGTACATGCTTTTTAAAACTATACTGTACACGCTTTTTAAAAATATACTGTACAGGCTTTTTAAAACTATACTGTACACGCTTTTTAAACTATACTGTACACGCTTTTTAAAACTATACTGTACACGCTTTTTAAAACTATACTGTACACGCTTTTTAAAAATATACTGTACAGGCTTTTTAAAACTATACTGTACACGCTTTTTAAAACTATACTGTACACGCTTTTTTTAAATATACTGTACACGCTTTTTAAAACTATACTGTACACGCTTTAAAAAAATATACTGTACAGGCTTTTTAAAACTATACTGTACACGCTTTTTAAACTATACTGTACACGCTTTTTAAAACTATACTGTACACGCTTTTTAAAACTATACTGTACACGCTTTTTAAAAATATACTGTACAGGATTTTAAAACTATACTGTACACGCTTTTTAAAACTATACTGTACACGCTTTTTAAAACTATACTGTACACGCTTTTTAAAACTATACTGTACACGCTTTTTAAAACTATACTGTACACGCTTTTTAAAACTATACTGTACACGCTTTTTAAAACTATACTGTACAGGCTTTTTAAAACTATACTGTACACGCTTTTTAAACTATACTGTACACGCTTTTTAAAACTATACTGTAAACCCCAAGTCTTTTTTAACTATACAGTAAACCCCAAGTCTTTTTTAACTATACAGTAAACCCCAAGTCTTTTTTAACTATACAGTAAACCACAAGTCTTTTTTAACTATACAGTAAACCCCAATTCTATTTTAACTATACAGTAAACCCCAAGTCTTTTTAACTATACAGTAAACCCCAATTCTATTTTAACTATACAGTAAACCCCAAGTCTTTTTAACTATACAGTAAACCCCAAGTCTTTTTTAAAACTACACTGTAAACCCCAAGCTTTTTAAACTATACAGTGAACACAAAGTCAATTTTAACTCAAATGCAGTGTGCTCTACCGCATGTAGATTTTTGGAATTGCTTTGAATATCTGTGTTTTTGCATGTACATTGAGTGATTGATTGATTTATCTTATGCTACACAAAGATAAAATAAAATCAATTTTAAAGATAACTAATCCAGTAATTTCATTTGATTTTATGCACCCGTTACTGAAATGGTTGTTCCAGTTTAAATGGCATAGGTAGTCTCCTCACACTGTTCGTAAACCTGGCAGTCAGTATGAAAGCAGGTTGCGGGTGAATAGAAAAGGGTTGAATATCTTAACTCTGGCTGGATTCCAATAGGAATTACACATCATTTTGGAAGCCAGTATAATGTAACTTGCAGGTAGGGTTGCAAAATTCTGGAAAAGTTCCCTGATTTTCTAGAAATCCCTATTGGAAAGAAGTTTGCAACCCAACTTGCAAGCCTGATGCCTGTAAACCATGAGTTTCATGGCCACTGTATTAGGTTAAAGCTAGGCCTCAACATAAGGCCTTATGAGATCTTTAATGTACTGTCATAAAGAGTGTAACTGTAATGAAGGAACTCTCGCCTAGGAACTCTTGGTGAAGGCCACAGGACTGAAAACAAATACAGTCATGGGTGGTAACTCTACAAGTCACTCAGAAAGGCAAGGCACACTTGGAAATTATATTGGAGGTGTGGCTTAGTGGGGGGGGGGGGGGGGGGGGTCAAAATGTTTATGCTGACACAACTCAAATCTGGACCCCCTACAGCACAGGTGTCAAACTAATTTCACAGAGGGCAGAGTGTCTGTTGGTTTTCGCTCCGCCCTCCATACTGGATTGATGAATTAAGGTTGACTATTTAATTAGTAAGGAACTCCGCTCACCTGGTTTTCTAGGTCTTAATTGAAAGGAAATAACAAAAACCTGCAGACACTAGGCCCTCCATGGAATGAGTTTGACAACCCTGCCCTGCAAGATCTCAGTGACTCTATCGGTTTGATTAATGAATACAAAATCCCTTTAAGAAGTAACTGTACTCAGATATAGTAAGTGCAATGGGTTTCCTCAGAAGTTTTGAGTAATGACAGCACATTGGAGTTTACACTGTATAAACAGTTTCCTAGTTACGAAACTGTCTGACTACAACCTGTAGACAAGATGGCTTCCTTCCATTCAAACCAGGAAGTGAATATGGATGTGGCTATGGAGTGCCTGTGTTGGAACTCACAACGTGTACTCATAACAAGTAACCATAACAGCTTCCGACTGGGCACAGACGTAATTTCAACATCTAGTTGATTCAACGTAAAATCAACAAACATTTTAACCATGCCTTTGGATTTAAGTTAAAAGTTGGGTGGAAAAAAATCAGATATTCCCTTACGTTGATGACTTTTTGAAAATCCAATCAGTTTTCCACATCATTACATATAATTTTTGTTGTTGAAATTACATTTTACAAATAAAAAAAATAATTTCCCCCCCAATTTCATGGTGTCTAATTGTTGTAGTAGCTACTATCTTGTCTCATCGCTACAACTCCCATACGGGCTCAGGAGAGATGACAGTTGAAAGTCATGCGTCCTCCGATACACAACCCAACCTAGCCGCACTGTTTCTTAACACAGCGTGCATTCAACCCGGAAGCCAGCCGCACCAATGTGTCAGAGGAAACACCTGGCAACCTTGGTTAGCGCCACAGGAGTCGCTGGTGCGCGATGAGACAAGGACATCCCTACCGACCAAGCCCTCCCTAACCTGGACGACGCTAGGCCAATTGTGCGTCGCCCCATGGACCTCCCGGTCGCAGCCGGTTACGGCAGAGCCTGGGCGCGAACCCAGAGTCTCTGATGGCCCTTAACCACTGCGCCACCCAGGAGGCCTTATTACATGGAAATCCAATCAGTTTTTGCCCAGTGGGTTGCTGGTTACAACGTCTCCTTCAGCCCTAAAAAGATACGCACCACAAATCTGGAAATCACATGGTGCTTCTCTCTTCCATTCATTTTAGATTGAGGCTTACAGCTGGATTGAGAAACTATAATTTTGAAGTGTCATGTTGTCATTTTAAATATCAAGATGAAATCAGACACAATCATCCTGATTTGGTCCCACAATCAGACAAGATCATATTTGCCATAGCACATAATTTACCTCTGTAGTGTATCTCCCCATCTAGGAGGATACATGGACAAAGTATTACTCAGAGAGGGAACATGATAGCGTGCCCACATTGCATCTACTTAGTGTGTTGTTTTGGAGTGGAGCTGACTGACACTGTAGCCTGTGTGCCATCTGCAGCAGCGCCCGCTCTGCCCTCGCTCTCCAGGGAGTGGGCCCAGCTATCAGGAGCCATTAGTCTCCACAGTTACAGGCTGACCGGCCAAAGAGAGCTTCTCTCATTGGATGCGACACCGACTGGGCTATTCTAAAGGCTGTCGTTGGCTGGATAATCTTCTCTAGTCTCTACTCTCTCTTATACTGAGAGAGAGTCCTCCTAAAGATATGCAGAGGGGAGTGGATGATTCAGACGCTCTTTGTTTTCTTCTTGTTTACTCAAGTTACACATTTGCAGCTAAGAGCTGAATTGCAGTTAACTGTATACAGTACATAGCCCGTGCAGTCCTACAATTTATTTAAATAATCCAGGTTGCCCACATAAACATGTGGCTGGAAGCACAAGAATACAGTACATTCATTACGATGCAGTTTATTTGACGATGTCATTTGCTCATGTCCCTCTCACTTAAATAGATGTATGATTCAGTGAATGTAATGGAATCATTTGCTGACGGAATAAGTATGTCATTATGTTTCTTGAGGGATGCTTCAAGATGTCATAATGTTCCAGCTACATCACAATACCAAGGGAGCCCATCAATTATTGGCTTTTATGAAGTATAAATATTCGGACATCATAATGGCCTTGATGAAGTAGGCCTACAGGCACTTGCAGACAGAAGTGACAGGCGTGGTGACCCATTCATTTTCAATGAAGCCAATTCTATCCAGAAAGAGAGGTTGGAGGTGCTCGGGCCCTTGGAAGCTGCTCAGCCGAGGCAAGGAAATAGGATTCTGCTCTATTTTTTGAAGCGGTGCCATCTTTGTTGAGCAGGACCAGCTAACTTGCCACTCTAGCAAATCAATGTTTTCTAATCGATTTTTGGGTTTATGATTTGTGTTGGATGTAAATACTGTTTTATGCATGTTTATGATGTTATAACGATTCACTTTACGCACATCGATAATGTTTGTTTATTTAGTTGCTATGGTCACCGTCGACTGTCGCCCTTGTGTGTAAAGGCACTAGCCACTTTGACTAGAGGGACAAGTGGGTACTCAGCGAACATCCATAGCCCATAGCTCTGTGTCTGTACAGCTCTTAATAATGATCCGATGTCATAATGCCTCATATGATGTAATCATGCTCTGACATAACAATGCTCTTTATTTTGATGTAACCTTTTACACAGGTTGTCTCATGGAGATTTAATCAAATCTCTTTTGCAAGAGAGACCTTTTGTCTCATGATGTATTAACGCTCTGACAATCACAACTACCTCTGTGCAGACGGATGCAGCGTTGATGTTCGACGCGGTGCACGTTGTGGCTGTGGCGGTGCAGCAGTCGCAGCAGATCACCGTCAGCTCGCTGCAGTGCAACCGCCACAAACCCTGGCGCTTCGGGGGGCGCTTCATCAGCCTCATCAAAGAGGTACCGTAGTGCAAAATGTTCAAGTTTCATTGACATACAGTATATGATGAATTGAGTGACTATGACTTCATGCAATCAAGCCATACTGTGTGCTGTAGTAGCATATACAACGTCAAATATACGGAGTATCTTTCATATATTCCCCCGAGTCTCATCTATTCATTTGAATCCCATGCCCTTTGAGACAGCTTTACCTATAAAGCACTGTCTACACATATTATTCATTCTGTTGCGCTGTAGCATTGTCAACACATACTGTACATGTTTGGCATGACAATGAATGAACACTGAGAGGAGTTAGCTAAAGCACAAACCGACTGGACCACCCAGCTACCAGCAGCATCAGGACAGGAAACCAGGGGACAGTTCCATTTAAAATCAGTCAATTCAGGTGACACACTGGGCCTTTTCTAATCACCCCCTGGGTTAATTAATGGAGCAGACCCCACCACCCCCCCACAACTTCTGCTGAACACACCCCCTTTTCACCTTCAGTGGGTAATATATGCACCGTGTGAATCTATGGCTGTGTTATCCTTTTTGTGTATGTGACGACATATCTGTGAGTGTAGATGCAGGTGTGTGTGTTACTATCCAGTGCCCTCCCTAATTATTGGGACAGTGAAGCTATTTTTCTTCTTTTGGCTCTATACTTCAACAGTTTAGATTTGAAATCAAACAACGACTATGAGGTTAAAATGCTGACTGTCAGCTTTAACTTGAGGGGATTCTCATCCATATCGGGTGAACCGTTTAGAAATATCAACACTTTACAGGGGAGAAGTCTGTTGAAACTCCTAACCCAATTTTGTTACACTCAAAAGAGGCGTGGAGAACATTACACAAGATATGTGGAATTTCACATCTTAAAGGATACTCATCACTGTGGCACAATCCTAGGCTACAGATAGGAGGGAAGTCTGTGTACTGAAAACGATGGCTAATGAAAGGAATTCATACTATAGGTGATCTGTACAACGAAGAGGTTTCAATGTCGTACTCAGATTTGGTACAACGATATGATGTGGGAGACAAGGGACATTTCTGGAAATGTGAGTTTGAATGTTTGTTAACCGGCTATCAACAAAATCCAGGAAATGACCCAATAGCGGAGTATTGGGAATTACCCAAACTTAAAGCAGAATTATTTTACTCAATATTTAGCCATCTGCAGAGTAAAGACTGGAAAAACTTTTGAACAATATGGCAAACTGACCTTAAGTGTGAAATTGAGGATGATACCTGGTAGAAGATCTTGTCCAGCTCAGGGAGGAACATAAGGGAAGCCAGGAGGAGACTTACTCAATATAAGATTCTACATAGGTTTTATTGGACCCCAACAAGGCTTCATAAAATGGGTCTGACCAACAATTCTCTGTGTTGGAAATGTCAAAAAGACACTGGGACATTTTAACATGCAGTATGGGAATGTACATTATTGCTACCTTTCTGGAAGGATGTTTTGAAATATCTGAAGGAATGGTTGTGGTTAACAATTCTAGTTTCCCAGAGAATATGCCTCCTGGGCATTAGAACAGAGTTAACTAATGTAACAAATTAGGATTTTGTGTAAAGTACTTAAGTAAAAAAGTACTACCTAAGTAGTTTTGGGGGGTATCTGTACTGTACTTTACTTTAGTATTTATATTTTTGACAACTTTTACTTCACTACATTCCTAAAGAAAATAATGTACTTTTTACTCCATACATTTTCCCTGACACCCAAAAGTACTCATTACATTTAAAAAGGATTTTAGGATCGCCTAAAATGACATACCCAAATCTAACTGCCTGTAGCTCAGGACCTGAAGCAAGAATATGCGTATTATTGATACCATTTGAAAGGAAGCACTATGAAGTTTATGGGAATGTGAAATTAATGTAGGAGAATACAACACATTAGATCTGCAAAAAGATAATACTAATATATTTATTTTTATTCCATCATCTTTGAAATGCAAATACTTTCAGGTAGGAATCTAGGTGAAATTTAGATTTTGCCCACCAGATGGCAGCAGTGTGTGTGCAAAGTTTCAGACTGATCCAGTGAAGAATTACATTACTGCACAATATTTTGTATCAAGTCTGCCAGGAATTTGCCCAAATGTGTCGAATTGGTCAATTGATACCTTTTCAAGTACATAACTACAGAGAACATACAAAAATGCTATGGTAATAAGAAAATGTAAGTTTACACACTCCCAGGAATGTCATACATGATGGATCACTAGCAGATACACTAACTTTCACACATCCAGATGGCCGATATGCTATGCAAATCAGAGCAAGATTACTGAATGTAAGTACATTATTTACCTTCAGAGGAGAATGTATCAAACCAGTTGCCATAATAAAAGTGTATGTCCCAGAAAGTTGGCTGTTGTATACAACGTCATTTTTGTCACATTAGTGCACGTTAGCAACAACCGTCCCAGTTTAGGGACACCCATCCTGTAAAGGTTAATTAAGAGGACAGGAAAATGGTCCAATTCACACACTTATCAAGAGAACATCCCTGTTCCTCCCTACTGCCTCTGATCTGGCGGACTTACTAAACACAAATGCTCCATTTGTAAATGATGTATGAGTGTTGGAGTGTGCCCTGCTATCTGTAAAATAACATTTTATAAATTGTGCCGTCTGGTTTGAGGAATTTATAAGGAATTTGAAATGATTTATACTTTTACTTTGATACTTAAGAATATATCAAAAAAATCATTTTTGACTTTTACTCAAGTTTACTCAAGTAGGATTTTACAGGGTGACATTCATTTTCTATTAAGGTATCTTTATATTTACTCAATAATGAGAATTGTCTACTTTTCCCACCACTGATCACTGTTGGTATGGTTACAGCAGCTAGAGTAATCCTTAGAATTTGGAAGGGTTATGCCACTCCTACTTTGAAACAGTGGATAGATTCAATGTTGGAAGTAGCATCGCATGAACAAATGCTTTCTAGGATCACTGGTAGAAACAACAATTCTAGAATCTGGACACATTTTATTTGTCGTGTTGTTTCTATGACTGGGAGGTGATGACTATTGCTTGTGAACCCATTTAGGTCTGTATTATAGTTTTGTTTGTTTGTAATAAATACAACTTTGTATAACAAAACAAAGAAAAAATATATGTCCCCACATTTTAGAGAATCAAAGGTATTGGGACAAATTCACTTGTGTGTGTTAAAGTAGTTAAAAAAATAGTGTTTAAATAATGTATTGTGTCATTTTGGAATCTGCACTTAAACCTCATAGTCATTGTTTGATTTCAAATCCAAAGTACAGAGCCAAAAGAAGAAAACATTTTTACTGTCCCAATAATTACAGAGGACACTGTGTGAGTGTGTGTGTGTGTGTGTGTGTGTGTGTGTGTGTGTGTGTGTGTGTGTGTGTGTGGGGGGGGGGGGGTCCTATCACGCATAATAGAGGCAGAGATAAGGAAGACATCTCTACCTGTCTGCATAACCATATCTCGGCGTGTGTCTATATCAAAGCCCTGTTACATCTCTCGAACGCCAGTCACTAAGGTCACTAAGGTCAGCCATTCGCTTTGCAGACGAGAGCGCTTTCATTGTGTGTGCGGTGTTATTGTAGGTCATTTACAGAATGAACCATTGTACTTTCTTCCCTTCCTCCCTCCCTCTTCCCCTCCTCCCTCCCTCCTCTCCGCTCCATCTCTCATCTCTCCCCACGCTGTCTCTCTGATCCTCCAATCACTTTGAAGTGAAACTTCAAGCACCACTAACCAACTTCACAGTGTAATGACCTCTTATACCTGTCAAACAAGCCTCCTCTCTGTTGTCTGTTGTTGTGAAATGCAGACAGTGTGGAGAGAGCCAGACGGAACGGCTAGCTAATTGAAATGGAAACATTGTGGGGCTATGGTTTAGGATTGAAATACAATGAAAGAGCATGTAGGATTATGGGTAATTGAGGGATACAATTTGGACACTTTGGATTAGTTTTTTAGTTGAATTGGGTGGTGTGTGTTTGCGTGCGTGCATGCGTGTGTGTGTGTGTGCGTGTCTGTGTCTCTGTGTGTGTGTGTGTGTGTGTGTGTGTGTGTGTGTGTGTGTGTGTGTGTGTGTGTGTGTGTGTGTGTGTGTGTGTGTGTGTGTGTGTGCGTGTGTGTGTGTGTGTGTGTGTGTGTGTGTGTGTGTGTGTGTGTGTGTGTCTCTGTGTGTGTGCGTGCGTGCGTGTGTCTGTGTGCGTGTGCGTGTGCGTGTGCGTGTGTGTCTGTGTGCGTGTGCGTGTGCGTGTGTGTGTGTGTGTGTGTCTCTCTCTAGGCCCATTGGGATGGCTTGACTGGACGAATCCTCTTCAACAGGACCAACGGACTGAGGACAGACTTCGACCTGGACGTGATCAGTCTTAAGGAGGACGGACTGGAAAAGGTGTGTGTGTGTGTTTTCAACATTTCTTTGGATTTTCCTTTACTCTTTCCAAATACCTGTAACTTACTTTTCCATAAGGTTAAGTTGTGTTTTAAACATACCGAGATATCTTTGAAAACAAAAGAAACGAAAACTCTAACCAAACTTGTGGTACATTTGGGAAAAGCTCTATGATTCAGGGCTGTAGCCAATAGCAGTATCGGATGGGGAGGAACATTTTAAAGTAATTCTGCTGAAGTGAAACTAAAGAATGTTTCTCAGAGAAAGTTTCACAGAGAAGGTTTCACAGAGAAAGTTTCACAGAGAAGGTTTCTCAGACTCTTTAGACCTACTAATCTCTCTGAACTAACTTTCTCCAGACCTCTTTCACAAACAGAAAGAACAGACAGCAGGTGAGAGGAGACGACTGACTAACTACCGTGTTCATGTCTTTACCTGTTTTACGACTCATTTAGGACGATTTCCAATCTCTATGGTGAAACCATTTATCAAGATGAACTTGTATCATAATGAAATTTTTACAACTAGTTTTTAATTTACACTCAAATACACTTCATGAATTATCAACTACGAGAGCTGAGAGATTCAAGGAATTGCTCAATGGTTTCACTTTTGGTCTCTGTCTAGATTTGGCGTTATGCAACAATCTCCTCTCTGAAGAGAACTTCCTGTGCTCTATCTGTCTGGATGTGTTCTCTGAGCCAGTGACCACAACTTCTGCATGGCTTGCATCAGAAAGTACTGGGACAGTGATGACCTGTGCCAGTGTCCAATCTGTCAGAAGAAATTCGACAGGAGACCTGAGATTTGCATCACTGCTTTCATTTCTGAGATGGTTGCTCAGTTCCGGAAGTCAGTTCAACTGAGAGCTAGCCGCAGCCCAGACCAAAACTTTGCCGAGCTTGGGAGAGTGGCCTGTGACGTGTGCACTGGGACAAAGCTGAAGGCTCTGAAGTCATGCCTAGTCTTACTGTGAGACTCACCTGCAGCCTCATCAGATCGCCCCAGCCCTGAAGAGACATGAGCTGATTGACCCAGTAAAGAACCTGGAAGACAGGATGTGGAAGGAACATGACAAACCTCTGGACCTGTTCTGTAGGACTGATCAGATGTGCGTTTGTGTCCAGTGCAAGAAAACAGACCACAAGACTAACTACACTGTCCCTCTAGAAGAAGAGTATGGAAAAATAAGGCTCAGCTGGGGCAGACAGAGGCAGAAGTGCAGCAGATGATCCAGGAGTGACTGCAGAAGGTTCAGGAAATGAAACACTCGGTAGAGATCAGCAAGAGAGAAGCAGAGAGAGAGAGATAGCAGACAGTGTGCAGGTCTTCACTGCTCTGGTGAGCTCCATTGAGAGAAGCCAGGTTGAGCTCATTGATGTAGTTGAGGAGAAGCAGAAAGCAACCGAGAGGCGGGCTGAAGGGCTCATTATAGATCTGGAGCAGGAAAACACTGATCTACGTAGGAGACACAGTGAGCTGAAGCAGCTGTCACACACTGAGGACCACCTCCACCTCCTTCAGAGCTCCCCATCCCTCTGCAGCCTTCCACCTAACAAGGACTGGTCTGAGATCAGTGCTCCCCCGCAGTCTGAGTGTGGAGACAATGAGGAGAGCTGTGTCTCAGCTGCATGAGACAATAAGGAGTGAAATAAAGAAGTTGTGTGATGCTGAACTGAAGTGGATGCAGCAGTGGTCAGTGGATGTCACTCTGGACCCTGATACAGCCCACCCCTCTCTCATCCTCTCTAATGACAGAAAACAAGTCAGATATGGAATTAGAGAACAGAATCTCCCTGACAAGCCAAAGAGGTTTTCAAAGGGTGCCAGTGTCCTGGGAAAAGATGGCTTCTCTGGGAGATTATATTATGAGGTGCAAGTCAAGGAGAAGACTAAATGGGATTTAGGAGTGGCCAAAGAGTCCATCAACAGGAAGAATGACATTTTCCTGGGTTCTGAGAATGGCTACAGGACCATATGGCTGAGGAACACACATTTTTATGCAGCTAATGATGACCCAGCTGTCAACTTCCTCCTCAGAGATAAGCCCCAGAAGGTGGGGGTGTTTGGGGATTATGAGGAGGGTCAGGTCTCCTTTTACGATGTGGAGGCCAGGTGTCATATCTACTCTGTCACTGGCTGCACCTTCACTGAGAAATTCTATCCATACTTCTGCCCCTGTCTTAATGATGGTAAAAACTCTGCCCCTCTGATCATCACTCCTGTCAATCACACAGACTGATGTTTTTGCAATGTATTTAATTTAAAAACATAATTATCACAACAAAATACAGCACAGCACATATAATTAAATAAACGTTTCCTTTGTTTTTGACTTTTCAGCCCAAAAATAGTAAAATAAACTAAATGTAAATTGTATATATTGTTCTACTGTCCTCTATTTTGGTAAGTATTTTCACCACTGTATACAATACTTTTACTGTTTGCTTACCAATGTACCTTTTTGCCCTGGTTTCTTGAGTAATTACATTACTCAATTTCCTGGTTTCTCATCATCAGTATTTCTGATTGGTTCATATTGTTCAAGTATAATGACATAATTGAGAATATTTTTCTTCTAATGACCATATTGTTCTTAAGGAAAGGGGTGTTCTGTCTTAGGATGGCACAGTGCTGTGTACATAAATTACCATTAGGAATGAATGATATATCGGTGAACATATCGGAATCGGAGGATATTAGCTAAAAATGCCAACATCTGATTCCGCCGATGTCTAGTTTAACGCCGATGGGAAAAACCGATGTCAAAGCTGACATGCATATCTACATAACGAAGGTACATGACGTAATGACACCATGTAAAATGTTGTGCTACATGTGCAACACAGCATCCCTAAACTAGCCCACAATGTCTGCTATGTGGATCAACAGTCAACAAGTCGAGCAGTCATTTGAAAGAATAAAAACATTTCAACGAGACAACTCAAAAAGCGAAATCCATTAAAGCCAAGATAATGGAATTTATTGCCCTTGACAATCAACCGTTCTCTGTCGTGGGTGATGTTGGCCTTCACCGACTGGTCGAGCACCTGTACACACTACCAAGTGTGCTATTTTTCAGATGTTGCCCTACACAGTAATAGTGTTACTGCTATTAGCTTCACGACATACATACTATGGAATGCTGTTTGGGTCTTTGCATGTAAAAAAAGATACTGTCAAAAGCTGTACAAAAAAGTTTGCAAACAAGCAAACACAGGACACGAATGATGAGTTTGCAATACCACGTTGGTAATAAAGCATCATTTATTCGACCACAATTTCTGGGGTAGCTAGCTTTAGCTTGGTACCTAGCTAGCACCAATACAACCAGCCTAAAAGCAATGACCCGTAGAAACTGCAGTCATTTTCATTATTCTTGGCAATGATTTAGGAATCCTTGTGAGTAAGTATTAGCTAGGTTGACACTTGTTGTTCGCCTATTGAAATTGTCCTTCAGTTCATGGAAATAAATAGTTAGCCAGCTACTTAACCCTGTTGCCCAAAGCTATCATCAGAAGCAGCCAGCTAGCTTCATCGGGTTAGTGAGGCTCGACCGGACTTGGTTTTGTGTTGTGAAGCTAGCCACAATAAGGAATAAGCACAATAGTAGAATTTGCAGTTTGCCTTCAAAATAAAAGTATGTTATTGGCAGTGATGCAAATTAATTCAAATAGTTGAGTTATGCCATACTTTTATTTTGAAGGCTAACCTCAAAGTCCACTATTGCAGCTAATCCTTATTGTGGCTAGCTTCACATAGATGGGTCCGACCACCATTAATCAAATAAAAACTGTCTTATAAATTAGGGTTATTTTAGATGATGACACCTAGCTATATAGTTAGCTAGCTAGCTATAGCTACTGAAACGGATCATGTCATTTTGCTGTTTTTGGGGAAGAACATTGTTTGCATCCATTTTTTATGACCAGCACTGTAGATGGCAAGAAAACTTTACCAGCATCATAGCATACGTTGAATCGTTGTGACATGAAATGCAGGTGATAGTGTAATCAATGTGCAATAACTAGGTAAAAAAAATTTTGAACGTGTTAAATTATTGTGATGTGCAGTCATATTCAGGTTCTGATTGGTCAACAAGCTTATTTGACACGTCAAATAGTGTTATCTACTGGTCATTGTTTAATTTTTTTGACACGCAAAGACCAAAACTGCGTTCCATAGCAAAGAACAAAACGGCGTTCCATAGCAAAGACCCAAACGGGGTTCCATAGCAAAGACCCAAACGGGGTTCCATAGCAAAGACCCAAATGGGGTTCCATAGCAAAGACCCAAACGGGATTCCATAGCAAAGACCCAAACGGGATTCCATAGCAAAGACCCAAACGGGATTCCATAGCAAAGACCAAAACGGGATTCCATAGCAAAGACCCAAACGGGGTTCCATAGCAAAGACCAAAACGGGATTCCATAGCAAAGACCCAAACGGGATTCCATAGCAAAGACCAAAACGGGATTCCATAGCAAAGACCCAAACGGGATTCCATAGCAAAGACCCAAACGGCGTTCCATAGCAAAGACCCAAACGGGATTCCATAGCAAAGACCCAAACGGGATTCCATAGCAAAGACCAAAACGGGGTTCCATAGCAAAGACCCAAACGGGGTTCCATAGCAAAGACCCAAACGGGGTTCCATAGCAAAGACCCAAACGGGGTTCCATAGCAAAGACCCAAACGGGATTCCATAGCAAAGACCCAAACGGGATTCCATAGCAAAGACCCAAACGGGATTCCATAGCAAAGACCCAAACGGGATTCCATAGCAAAGACCCAAACGGGATTCCATAGCAAAGACCCAAACGGGATTCCATAGCAAAGACCCAAACGGGGTTCCATATAAACCCTGGTTGAGAATGAAACGACTGAACAAATGAACAAAGAAACAGCACAGCAAATAAGTGAAAGAAATAGATTATGATTATTATTATGATTATGTTTTACTGGTAATGGGGACATGCGTAAATGCCAACAAAATAACCTTTTGGTAAGTGTGGTGTGTGTGTGTGTGTGTGTGTCTGTGTGTGTGTGTGTGTGTGTGTAACCTTTATTTAACTAAACAAGTCAGTTAAGAACAAATTATTATTTACAATGACGGCCTACCCCAGCTAAACCCAGACGATGCTGGGCCAATTGTGTGCCACCCTATGGGACTCCCAATCATGGCCAGATGTGATATAGCCTGGATTCGAGCCAGGGACTGTAGTGACGCCTCTTGCACAGAGATGCTGTGCCTTAGACCGCTGTGTCCATGTGTGTGTGTTAACTATTTAACTGTACTAGAATGCTTAAAGGCCGCTAACATTTTAAATATCGGTTATCGGTATCGGTTATCGGTATCTGGATTTTTTGGCAAGGAAAACATTGGATATCGGTATCGGCCAAAAATGTCATATCGTGCTTCACTAATTACCATTTTATCACATGAGAAATGTGTCACCCACAGATAGGAACGTGGGACCCTCCCAGTGGCCTGAACATGACGGACAACCACAAGAGCAAGACAACCAACATCACAGACTCTCTGGCTAACAAATCCCTCCGTGTCTCCACCATACTGGTAAACACACATCTGGCTAGGTCTCTGTATGACTGTAGCCCTATACAGGCACACAGCAGCATCACTAAAGGGCTAGGTTTCTGTATGTCTGTAGCCTCACAGCAGCATCACTGAAGGCTAGGTCTCTTTCTGTCTGTAGCCCTATACAGGCACACAGCAGCATCACTAAAGGGCTAGGTTTCTGTATGTCTGTAGCCTCACAGCAGCATCACTGAAGGGCTAGGTCTCTGTCTCCGTCACTGAAGTGACGACTGACAGCACAGATTTAACCCTTCGGTACTATCAAGAATAGGACTTCATAGTCTAACATACACTACTAGACCAGACATGGATGGAGTATGATGGTTTTTTCTCTCTCTTTTCTCATCATTCTCTTTCTCGTTCCTTTTTTGACACTCTTTGTTGCCGTCTTTCTCTGCTCTCTCTTCTCCATATTTCCTCTCTTACCTTTCTCCACCTCTCTCTCTCCTGTCTCCCCCTCCCTTATTTGATGTTGCCAAATATTTGAATGATTACTTCATTGGCAAAGTGGGAAAACTTAGACAGGAAATTCCAACAATTAACAGTGAGCCATCGTACTCATACATTAAAGAACAAATAATGAAAGAAAAGCATTGCAAGTTGGAATTTTGTAAAGTTAGTTGGGAGAGGCGGAAAAATTGTTAGCGATCAATAATGACAAACATCCTGGCATTGACAACTTAGATGGAAAGCTACTGAGGATGGTAGCTGACTCTATAGCCACTCCTATCTGTCATATCTTTAATCTGATCCTTGAGGAAAGTCTTTGTCCTCAGGCCTGGAGGGAAGCCAAAGTCATTCCGCTACCCAAAAGTGGTAAAGCAGCCTTTACTGGTTCTAACAGCAGACCAATCAGCTTGCTGCCAGCACTTAACAAACTGTTGTGGAAAATGGTGTTTAACCAAATATAATGCTATTTCTCTGTAAACAAATTAACAACAGACTTTCAGCATGCTTATAGAGAAGGGCACTCAACATGTACTTCACTGACACAAATTACTGATGATTGGTTGAAAGAAATTGCTAATAACACGATTGTGGGAGCTGTACTGTTAGATTTCAGTGCAGCCTTTGATATTATTGACCATAACCTGTCGTTGAGAAAATGTATGTGTTATGCCTTTTCAACTTCTGACATATTGTGGATTCATATCTATCTATCCAATAGAACTACACAACACTCCAAAAAGCAAGTCCTTCAGGCTCTAGTTTAGTCTTATCTTGATTATTGCCCAGTCGTTTGGTCGAGTGCTGCAAGGACAGACCTAGTTAAGTTGCATTTGACCTAGAACAGAGTGGCACGTCTTCATTTTTATTGTAATCAGAGGACTAATATAAATATTATACATGTCTAAGAGTTGAGGAGAGATTGACTGCATCACTTCTTATTTTTCTAAGAAACAATGTGTTGAAAATCCCAAATTGTTTGCATAGTGAACTTACACACAGCTCTGAGACACACACTTACCCCACCAGACATGCCACCAGGGGTCTTTTCACAGTCCCCAAATCCAGAACAAATGCAAGAAAGCGTACAGTTCCATCTCATATTGCTCAAATGAACAACAAACCTGGTTTCAAAAAACAGATAAAGCAACACCTTACGGCACAAGGCCTCTCCCCTATTTGGCCTATATAGTTTGTGTGTATGTATTGATATGGAGGCTCGTGTGCCTTTTTTAAAATGATGTAGTTCTGTCCTTGAGCTGTTCTTGTCTATTAATGTTCAGTATTACAGTGGCAAGAAAAAGTATGTGAACCCTTTGGAATTACCTGGATTTCTGCATGAATTTGGCATAAAATTTGATCCGACCTTCATAAGAGTCACAAAAATAGACAAACACAGTGTGCTTTAACTAATATCACACAAATTATTGTATGTTTCTTGTCTATATTGAATACATAATTTAAACATTCACAGTGTAGCTTGGGAAAAGTATGTGAACCATTAGACTAATGACTCCTACAAAAGCTAATTGGAGTCAGGAGTCAGCTAACCTGGAGTCCAATCAATGAGACAAGATTGGAGATGTTGGTTAGAGCTGCCCTGCCCCATACAAAATTCTTCACAAAATGTGAGTTTGCTATTCACAAGAAGCATTGTCTGATGTGAACCGTGCCTCGAACAAAAGAGATCTCAGAAGACCTAAGATTAAGAATTGTTGCCTTGCATAAATCCTGGAAAAGATTACAAAACTATCTCTAAAAGTCAGTCCGTGGTAAGACAAATTGTCTATAAATTGAGAAATGTCAGCACTGTTGCTTCTCTTCCTAGGAGTGGCCGTCTTCCAAAGATGCGCTGAATGCACAGAATGCTCAATGAGGTTAAGATGAATCCTAGAGTGTCAGCTAAAGACTTACAAAAATCTCTGGAAGATTCTAAAATCTCTGTTGACGAGTCTACAATACATAAAACACTAAACAAGAATGGCGTTCATGGGAGGACATCATGGAAGAAGCCACTGCTGTCCAAAAAAAACATTGCTGCACATCTGAAGTTCGCAAAAGAGTACCTGGATGTTCCACAGTGCTGTGGACAGATGAAACTGAAGTTGTGTTGTTTAGAAGGAACACACAACACTATGTGTGGAGGAAAAAAGGCACAGCACACCAACATCAAAACCTCATCTCAACTGTAAACTACGGTCGAGGGAGCATCATGGTTTGGGGCTGCTTTGATGTCTCAGGGCCTGGACAGCGTGCTATCATTGACAGAAAAATTAATTCCCAAGTTTATCAAGACATTTTGCAGGAGAATGTAAGGCTATCTGTCTGCCAATTGAAGCTCAACAGAAGTTAGGTGATGCAACAGAACAACATTCCAAAACCCAGAAGTAAATCAATAACAGAATGGCTTGAAAATATGCCTTCTGGAATGGCCCAGTCAGTCCTGACCTCAAGCCGATTGAGATGCTGTGTCATGACCTCTAAAGAGCAGTTCACACCAGACATCCCAAGAACATTGTGGAACTGAAACAATTTTGTAAAGAGAAACGATCCAAAATTCCTCCTGACAGTTGTGCAGGTCTGATCCGCAATTACAGAAAACGTTTGGTTGAGGTTATTGCTGCCAAAGGAGGGTCAACCTGTTATTAAATTCAAGGGTTCACATACTTTTTCCAGTCTGCACTGTGAATGATTACATGGTGTGTTCAGTAAAGACATGAAAACGTATAATTGTTTGTGTGTTATTAGTTTAAGTTTGTCTATTGTTGTGACTTAGATGAAGATCAGATAACATTTTATGACAAATTCTGTCAGAAATTCCGGTAATTCTAAAGGGTTCACATATGTATTCCTCCCACTGTATGTCATGTTTCATGTTTTGTTCCTGGATGTTTTCTTCCTGGATCCCAGGAAGAGAAGCTGCTGCTTCCTCAACAGCTACTGGAGATCCTAATAAAACGCCAACAAATACCAAACTACCTTTGTCTTTTGCCCCATCTCTGCCTCTTTCTCCTTTCTTCTTCTCCTTCCATCTCCTCCCCCCATTTTTCCTTAACAGGTGGAGCCCTACGTGATGTTCAAGAAGTCAGACAAGCCGCTGTACGGCAACGACCGCTTTGAAGGCTACTGCATCGACCTTCTCCGCGAGCTCTCAGCGATCCTGGGCTTCCGCTATGAGGTGAGTGGATTCCCATGTGTCTCAGTTGGCGTAGCATGGTGCTTGTAACACCAGGGTTCTGGGATCAATCACGATGGTATGAAAATGAATGTGTGTACTACTACAAGTTTCTACTAAATTACATATATTGTTAGTATTAATATGAATAGTTGTTGCTGTAGTCATTCTTATTCTCATTAATAGGTGCGCCTAGTGGAGGACGGGAAGTACGGGGCGCTGGAGGAGAGCACGGGCCAGTGGAGCGGCATGGTCAGGGAGCTCATGGACCATGTGAGTAGGGGGAGGAGAACTTGACTATTGTCATGGTTACCATAGTGGTTATTGGTGGGTTGCCGTGTTGACGAGGTTACAGTTGGTTGGATCATGGATACAATGGAGCTCCATGGGCTTCAGATAGGTTCAGAGGTTATGTCTATAATGGAGTTTCGTGGTCTTCAGATAGGTTCAGAGGTTATGTCTATAATGGAGTTTCATGGTTTACCCTGAGGACCTGCATATTTGTGCTACAAATGGAGCCAAAATTGAGCTTGTTTCTCAATATAAGTACCTGGGTTGGATTGATGACAAGTTGTCCTTCATAACACAAATAAAATCTGACTAAGATGCTAAGATCCAAGATTGTTTTTATATATTGAAATAAATCATGCCTCAGTATTGAAAATAGGAGAAAGAATGTTCAAATAACGTTTCTCCCTGTATTGGATTTTGGTGATATTGTTTACACGCTGTTTTGAAACCCTAGGACACAGTCTACCATTCCACAGTACGTTTTATCACAGCAGACAGTGTTAGGACTCATCATTGTGGTCTGTATAAAATGTGGGATGGACCTCTCTGTCTGTAAGAAGAGAGCTGCATTCTCTTTCATTTATTTCCATAGCAATCTGACAGAATCTCCCTCCATATGTAACGTCATTAATTAAGTTAAGAGTCATAAGTTATCTAAATCCGTTCTCGGGAATGGATAACACTAGAGATCCCTGCAGTCTCCACAGATTTTGGAAAATCTGCTTTGAGTTTTTTTGCCCCTAATTTGTGGAACAATCTGCCGAGTTCACTGCAGTTAGATGTGCTGGTGTCACTCAGGCAGTTTAATTACTGATTGACGACTTTTATGTAGTTGAATGTGATTGCATTTATTAAATATGTTTATTTTGGTTGATTGTGTTCTGAATTATATTGTTTTAAAACACATATATGTGTATGTTTTATTTAGAGGTCGACCGATTATGATCTTTCAACGCTGATACCGATAACGATTCTTGGAGGACCAAAAAAAGCTGATACCGGTTAATCGGACGGTTTTTATATATATACTTGTAATAATAACAATTACAACAATACTGAATGGACACTTTTATTTTAACTTAACATAATACAGAAATAAAAATCAATTTAGTCTCAAATAAATAATGAAACATGTTCAATTTGGTTTAAATAATGCAAAAACACAGTGCTGGAGAAGAAAGTAAAAGTGCAGTATGTACCATGTAAAAAAAGCTCATGTTTAAGTTCCTTGCTCAGAACATGAGAACATATGAAAGCTGGTGGTTCCTTTTAACATGAGTCTTCAATATTCCCAGTTAAGAAGTTTTAGGTTGTAGTTAGGAATAGGAATAGGAATTATAAGACTATTTCTCTCTATACGATTTGGATTTCATATACCTTTGACTATTGGATGCTCTTATAGGCACTATAGTATTGCCAGCCTAATCTGGGGAGTTGATAGGCTTGAAGTCATAAACAGCGCTGTGCTTCAAGCATTGCGACGAGCTGCTGGCAAATGCAGGAAGGTGCTGCTTGAATGACTGCTTACGAGCCTGCTGCGGCCTACCACCACTCAGTCAGACTGCTCTATCAAATATCAAATCATAGACTTAATTATAATATAATAAACACACAGAAATACGAGCCTTAGGTCATTAATATGGTCAAATCCGGAAACTATCATTTCAAAACAAACGTTTATTCTTTTAGTGAAATACGGAACCGTTCCGTATTTTATCAAATGGGCGGCATCCATAAATCAAAATATTGCTGTTACATTGCACAACCGTCAATGTTTTGTCATAATTATGTAAAATTATGGCAAATTAATTATGGTCTTTGTTAGGAAGAAATTGCTCTTCACACAGTTCGCAACGAGCCAGGTGGCCCAAACTGCTGTATATACCCTGACTCTGCTTGCACAGAACGCAAGAAAAGTGACACAATTTCCTTAGTTAATATTGCCTGCTAGCATGAATTTCTTTTAACTAAATATGCAGCTTTAAAAATATATACTTGTGTATTGATTTTAAGAAAGGTTTTGATGTTTATGGTTAGGTACATTGGTGCAACGACATTTCACGAATGCGCTTGTTAAATCATCACCCGTTTGGCGAAGTAGG
This sequence comes from Oncorhynchus kisutch, assembly GCF_002021735.2. Taxonomy (NCBI): domain Eukaryota; kingdom Metazoa; phylum Chordata; class Actinopteri; order Salmoniformes; family Salmonidae; genus Oncorhynchus; species Oncorhynchus kisutch. The sequence goes on along the minus strand of NC_034185.2, from coordinate 13,345,221 downwards.
CTTTGATTCGATGATAAATTATTTGATTATTTGCAACGCATGACAAGCTGGTTAAACTAGTAATATCATCAACCATGTGTAGTTACCTAGTGATTATGTTAAGATTGATTGTTTTTAGTTTAATGCTAGCTAGCAACTTACCTTGGCTCCTTGCTGCACCTGTGTAACAGGTGGTCTCCCTGCCACACAGTCTCCTCGTGGAGTGCAATGTTATTGGCCATAATCGGCATCCAAAAATGCAGATTACCGATTGTTATGAAAACTTGAAATCGGCCATGCCGATTAATCGGTCGACCTCTAGTTTCATTATTCTGTTTTTATTGTAATGTATACAGGGCTCTCTTGTAAAACTGATTTTTAATCTCAGTGTGACTTCCTGTTTAAATAAAAGTTGGTATAAATAAATGGTCTTCAGATGGGTTCAGAGGTTATATCTACAGTATAATGGGGGTCTGTTTTGGGTGGTGCACAAATTATAATAGGGACGCTTTTCAGTTCTTTAACTTCCCAGTTCCCACTAACTACATTACACCTTTATTTAGCAAGGTAAGTTATATTTCAAATAAAACAACCTAGTCCCTTGTCTATCTCAGCTTTTTTAATGTGATACCAAATCCCCTGATTGGTGAACTCCAACAAGACATCAAACAGATCTGGGGCCAGGCTGGGGTGAACCAGGCTGGCCCCAGATCTGTTTGATGTCTTGTCCTATAGCCAGGGTCACGTCAAACATGTTGTCAAGATGGCACAAACAGATCTGGGACCAGGCTATCTTCCCCATCTCTCTTCGCAGAAAGCAGACCTAGCAGTGGCTCCGTTGGCCATCACCTACGTGAGGGAAAAGGTCATCGACTTCTCCAAGCCCTTCATGACACTGGGGATAAGTATCCTCTACCGCAAGCCCAACGGAACCAACCCGGGCGTCTTCTCCTTCCTCAACCCCCTCTCACCCGATATCTGGATGTATATTCTGCTGGCTTACTTGGGTGTCAGTTGTGTGCTGTTTGTCATAGCCAGGTAACATGCCATCCCCTCGCTTTCACAAACCAGACAGTGGCTTTTCTCTGCAACTCATGATACTAGAACCAGAATGTGGAGTTATTCTACCTCTAAAATGTAAACTCTATGCCTTAAAGGAAAGCTTTTACAGTGAAGTGGGACAGTCTGACAGACTGTGTATATGCCCTTAAGCTCATGTAAAGATATCTTATGTAATGTACTGTGGACATGCCCTGGCTCCAGACTGAGGAAAATATGAAACAATCAGTGTGAGGCCTTGTGTGACCTTTGGTTATATATTGGTGTGCTCAGTGTTAGGCATTGAATACAGTATGTTTATTTAGCTATTATAAGTGTAGTAGTATCTTAGTAGGCAAAACTGATTGCAATGACATAATTATGAAGTAATATTGTATGCTGGTTGTAAAATGATGTTTTTAAGACACCTTTTTCACAACCAGAAAAATACGTCTTTAGATGGTTGTAATCTGGTTATCTGGATCCAGAAAACCAGTTCACACACAGAATATTATGTTATTGGGAAGTCCCATTACAAATGATCACCGCTGGGTAGTAGAATTCCCCTGACCGAAGCATTGCTACGTAATCCTATGTAGAAAAGTGTTAACTAACCCCAGAACTCTGGGGTGCCAGCTGTTACGTGTTCTTTGGTTTGACCCCAAGAGTTTTGTGGTTAATGCACTTATTCCAAATGTTACTGGCATTATGATCAGCTGAGAGGAAGGCAACAACTGTCACCTAAGTTGGTTCAGAATATGCACTTATTTTATTGCAATCTTTTTCGAACGTATGTTGGGTAAGTTTCTCTATATTTTCAATGTAGCCTTTCCATGGTCCTACGTTTACACAGTGAAATGAACCCAGATATAGCTGCAAGCATGTTTGTGTGTTTCTGCATGATGTGTGTTTGACATTGTGCTTATTATAACACATCCACTTCCTTGAACTGTGTGCCAACATAATGGAAATGGTTCGGTGAACCACGCTGCTCTCCTGGTGAATAACCTTCCCTGAAACGTGAAGACATGGTCTTAGGAGGCTTTAGCTCAGGAGGCTAAAACAGTGCAATGGCGATTGCCTCTATACCATTGTGTTCATTATCAGATAACTCGTTCTATGTCTTCCATAGGGGTGTTGATGGGTAATAGCTCAAAGCCTGCAATATGCTATTTTCCCCCAGGCGTCAACTTGCTGAGCTGAGCTCTCTCATAATTGAAGTATTGACCAGTCAACAAACATATTGATTGGTTGAGTCCCTTTATGTCAAGGATATTGTTTTCTTTAATCCCCTACAAATAGATCTCTAACGAATTGAAAGCTAATTGATCCACATCCAAAGGACTAAAAGGAAGGATTTTCCTACGTTCTACAACATTTTAGTTTTATTCAGTTCCTAACGAAATGTAAAATGAAATGTCTTTAAATGCTCTTCCTTTATTGAGAAGAAAACACAGTTGAAATTCCATCAGACATATGACATGTTCACAACCATAGAACACCTACGTATTGAGTCGCGATAAATATCTCAGAGAGCTCGGACAATGCATGGGCCACCATACACAATAAGGTCCCCTGTACATTGCATGTACACATGGAGATGTTCCTCATTCTGGCTAACACACTAGATAAGCACAAATCACAGTGTTAGGCTCTTTCCTTCACACACACACACACACACACACACACACACACACACACACACACACACACACACACACACACACACACACACACACACACACACACACACACACACACACACACACATGCACTCAAACACATTCTCTCACACACATATATACACACATGCACAGACACACACACACACACACCTACACACACCTCTCCTCAGATGCCCTGAGACAAGAAGGGAAACAGATCTATAAAACCGGCTAGAGTGATTGAGTCCAGCAGACAGCTAATAGGAGGGTGCCTGATGAGGTTTTGTGGCTGTGGATAGGAGGAGAGAAGAGGAGAGGAGGATGGGAGGAGAGGAGGATGAGAGGAGAGGATGAGAGGAGGAGTGTGAGAGGAGAGGAGGAAGAGAGGAGAGGAGGAGAGAAGGATGAGAGGAGAGGAGAAGGAGGAGAGGAGGATGAGAGGATAGGAGAGAAGGATGAGAGGAGAGGAGGGGAGGAGAGGAGGATGAGAGGTGAGGAGGAGAGAAAGATGAGAGGAGAGAAGGATGAGAGGAGGAGTCCTTTTGTTATTCTGTGTGGGACTCTGCATGTCCCCTGTCTGCGCTCTGTCTGTGTGTCTGTGTGTGTGCCATCTGTGTTTGTGTGTATGCCATCTGTGTGTGTGCATGTACGCGTATGTGAGTGTGTATGTGTGTGTGTGAGTGTGCATGTGTGCGCAGGGTGACACTTCTCTACTGCGGGAATCAGTGTGCAGAACACAACCCAGAGGAATACAGGAGTGGAACGCACAGCAAAACCTCTCTCACACAGACACACACACACACACACACAGTGCGTTTCACACTGTCACACAATGTCACAAACCACATGATGCCACAGGGGACATTGAGCGGTGGTGCACGGTCGCCAGCGGTTACAAGGAGACGGAGCTCATTGACATTCTGGCCTGTCAGGCGGTCGGATGGGGCTGGCAGGAAGTTTAATGGCCCACAATTCATCATGTTTGTGGAATAAACGTCCCTTTATTACAGAGAACCATAAACACTAAGCAAAGTCATACTGATGAAATGTGGTTACAGTTTACAGTGGGATGTAGTGGTAAACACAAAGGTTGGTAAATGCACAACAACGCTAACTTTATTTTATAAATGACAATGTGTGTAAAACAGCGTTAACCCTCTGCTATATCCCTGGTGCTATTCATGTGAGAAGTATACACTGAGTGTACACAACATTAAGAATACCTTCCTAATATTGATTTGCTCCTGCTTTGGTCCTCAGAACAGCTTCAATTCGTCATGGCATGGACTCTACAAGGTGTTGAAAGCGTTCCACAGGGATGCTGGCCCATGTTGACTCTAATATCTCCCACTAATATCTCCCACAGTTGTATCAAGTTGGCTGGATGTCCTTTGAGTGGTGGACCATTCTTGATACACACAGAAAACTGTTGAGCGTGAAAAACCCAGCAGTTTTGCAATTCTTGACACTCAAACCGGTGCGCCTGGCACCTAATACCATATCCCATTCATAAGCACTTACACTCCCATTCAGAAGTTTGGAGTTACTTAGTAATGACCTGGTTTTTGAAAGAAAAGCACATTTTTCGTCCATTAAAATAACATCAAATGAATCAGGAATACAGTGTAGACATTGTTAATGTTGTAAATGACTATTGTAGCTGGAAATAGATGATTTTTTATGGAATATCTACATAGGCATACAGAGGATTCCTGTGTTCCAATTTCACTGTTGTTAGCTAATCCAAGTTTATCATTTTAAAAGAAGCAATAAAACTGGCCTTTTTTAGACTCGTTGAGTATCTGGAGCATCAGCATTTGTGGGTTCGATTACAGGCTCAAAATGGCCAGAAACAAAGACCTTTCTTCTGAAACTTGTCAGTCTATTCTTGTTCTAGGAAACTAAGGCTAATCCAAGCAAGAAATTGCTAAGAAACTGAAGATTCAAAATGTGTAGAGTACTTTTGGGTGTCAGGGAAAATGTATGGAGTAAAAAGTACAGAATTTTCTTTAGGAATGTAGTGAAGTAAAAGTAACAGTTATCAAAAATAGAAATTGTGAAGTACAAATACCCATAAAAAACGACTTAAGTAGTACTTTAAAGTATTTTTACTTAAGTACTTCACATCACTGCATATTGGATGTTGTATAGGTGATCAGACATGCCCATATTAGGCAACTCCTCTAGCACAAACGTAATCAGGTCCTGATGCCTAACGCTAACCCAATCTGACTCTCAGGTCCTCATACCTACTGCTAACCCAATCCCACTCTCAGGTCCTGATGCCTCATGCTAACCCAATCCCACTCTCAGGTCCTGATGCTTAATGCTAACCCAATCCCACTCTCAGGTCCTGATACCTAATGCTAACCCAATCCCACTCTCAGGTCCTGATGCCTAATACTAACCCAATCCCACTCTCAGGTCCTGATGCCTAATGCTAACCCAATCCCACTCTCAGGTTCTGATGCCTAATGCTAACCCAATCACACACACAGGTCCTGATGCCTAATGCTAACCCAATCCCACTCTATGGTCCTGATGCCTAATGCTAACCCAATCACACACACAGGTCCTGATGCCTAATACTAACCCAATCCCACTCTAAGGTCCTGATGCCTAATGCTAACCCAATCACACACACAGGTCCTGATGCCTAATGCTAACCCAATCCCACTCTCAGGTCCTGATGCCTAATGCTAACCCAATCCCACCCTCAGGTCCTGATGCCTAAAGCTAACCCAATAACACTCTCAGGTCCTGATGCCTAATGCTAACCCAATCCCACTCTCAGGTCCTGATGCCTAAAGCTAACCCAATAACACTCTCAGGTCCTGATGCCTAATGCTAACCCAATAACACTCTCAGGTCCTGATGCCTAATGCTAACCCAATAACACTCTCAGGTTCTGATGCCCAATGCTAACCCAATCCCACTCTCAGGTCCTGATGCCCAATGCTAACCCAATCACACTCTCAGGTCCTGATGCCCAATGGTAACCCAATCACACTCTCAGGTTCTGATGCCTAATGCTAACCCAATCCAACTCTCAGGTTCTGATGCCCAATGCTAACCCAATCACACTCTCAGGTCCTGATGCCTAATGCTAACCCAATCCAACTCTCAGGTTCTGATGCCTAATACTAACCCAATCCCACTCTCAGGTCCTGATGCCCAATGCTAATACAATCCCACTCTCAGGTCCTGATGCCTAAAGCTAACCCAATAACACTCTCAGGTCCTGATGCCTAATGCTAACCCAATAACACTCTCAGGTCCTGATGCCTAATGCTAACCCAATAACACTCTCAGGTTCTGATGCCCAATGCTAACCCAATCCCACTCTCAGGTCCTGATGCCCAATGCTAACCCAATCACACTCTCAGGTCCTGATGCCCAATGCTAACCCAATCACACTCTCAGGTTCTGATGCCTAATGCTAACCCAATCCAACTCTCAGGTTCTGATGCTCAATGCTAACCCAATCACACTCTCAGGTCCTGATGCCTAATGCTAACCCAATCCCACTCTCAGGTCCTGATGCCCAATGCTAATCCAATCACACTGCTAATTTGATGCCACTCTCACTTAATAAGCTTTTACTGCAGTGGGCTAAATCAGGGTCACAGAGTGTTTCTTGGTAGACTTAAACACATCTCATTTGAACCAAAAGAATACACCTCACACAGATGGTTATGGGCTTAAACAAGGAATATACATATACCATGGCAGATATAGAGTTGAAATGTATTATGTTTTGAGTTTGCATCCCAATATTACACTTCATATATAAAGAACAGAAGACTGAAATATAACAAAACCGTTTGACATTGACCTGACTTTCTGCGTATAAAAAAAGTGTATTAATTATGAAATTATTAAAAGTATTAATAACATTACACCCATGAAGCCACTATGTCATTTGACTGCAGTTAAAGGGCTCCCATAATAAAGGAGGAATATCCCGAGGGAGGGCACGAGGGAGTCTGGGGGCATCAGGAAGGAAGAAGGTAGAGAAGAAGGGGGAGTTGAGGGAGAGGCGGAGTCCATGAATCTCAATGAGCTCCATAGATGATCAGGGATGGGGACGTTATCTCCAGTGACAGTGTTATTCCACTCCATCGATCGGGCCTCACAATAAACTGAAGGCATTTGAATACGTCAATATGTTGATCTAGGGGAAAGGGTAAATTATTTGTGTTTGGTCTCCAGTGGAGAATAGGAATCTAAGGCCATAGTAAAAGCTTGTAAGAGCGTCAATTCGAGTCCGAGACTGGGGGGGGAGGCGAGACCGAGTCAAGACCGAGACCAAGTCAAGACCAGGACCAGAAAAAGGCGAGTCCAATTTAAGACCATGATTGTAATTTTGTCAAATCACCAAATAATAAGAGTTCAAAATGTCCGGTATTTCTGTGTTTATATTTCAGAACAATATATGGATTCCTTAGACATTCATTATTGTGAAAAGACGCATGCTGAGGTCAAATTGAGTTATTACTAACCCAAACACAGTGGGGAACAATTGGCCTTCTATGCCTTCAGAGAAGTTCTAAGGATTTATAAAATAATTATTAGAATAATAGAATAATAATGATACAAATATTATTATTTTATTATTTTTAATGATTTTCTGATTTAATCTCTTAATTTTTTATTGGAAAGGAAAGGGTTAACACTGAAGAGAAAGAAATATCCAATCAGGTTTTGGGGGGGGGGTCTCTGGGGAGGTAAAGCTACAGTTGCTTGCTAAGTCAGCCATTGGCTAGGCCATCAGAAGCTAGATAAAGGCACCTGTCACTCAACATAGGTCAACATTTTGGAGTGGCAGTGGAATCAACCAATCACATTTTGACTTAATGAGTGGGACCGTTTTTACAAAAACGTATGGAAACTGCCTTCTTGAAGGCTAATAGCGAGCAGTAGTTTTCCCAAGGTCTAGCTAGCTAGCTTTTGTTGTCGGCTAGTTTGCAGCGGCTGCAACAGGTGTTATCAAAGAGGATGTTTTTGCTAATTTGTTAGCTTCTCCCTTTTCAAAGATAACTTTCAACAAGAAATTAAGTTTCAAATGATCATCAGCTAGTCGGAAGACTTCCAGTTTGGTGTGGCGTCATTTCCGTTCCAATTTTCTGGAAGCTTGCTTCAGAGCTCGGGTATTTTCTGTATACCAGAGAGCTAGTTTCTCATGAAATTAGGTGGTTCATTTGTACTCTGACATCCTTGGGTAGGCGAAGGGAGTCTGGAAGGGCATCAATCTTTGTGTTGTCTGAGAATTTATAGAACGACTTGATGATCCTTGGTTAGGATCTGAGCAGATTATTTGTTGCGATTGCAAACGTAATAAAATTGTGGTCCTATAGTCCAGGATTATGAGGAAAAACATTAAGATCCACAACATTTATTCCATGGGACAAAACTAGGTCCAGAGTATGACTGTGGCAGTGAGTAGGTCCGGAGACATGTTGGACAAAACCCACTGAGTCGATGATGGCTCCGAAGCCTTTTGGCTTTGGAAACCCAAAGTTGAATGAAAAAAAGTAGAGCGAGGGAAAAACAAAAAATATAAATGGTAATTAAAAAGTCAAAACCGTAAAGTTGTCAGGTAGAAAAGTAAGGTGAGCAACAAAATGCACGTAAACAAGTCTGCAAGTTGTGACCGGAAAATGCACAACTTGCCCTAGCAGAGCTGGTTAGGCTGTTTACATGTTATCTAGAGCAAGGTGACTAACTATTACTTTCTTTGCCTGCGTTTACTGACACTGGTCATATTCAGCAGATGTTGCGCGTTTGTAAATTCATCAGTTGTTCTGCACTTTGGCACACTCAGACGAGAGTGCTCTGAAATCGGAGTAAATAGCGAATTTGTGAATGCAGGAGATATGCTAACTGCATAACAGTCGTTTAAGTTCTTTCTAGCTAACTCAATGACGCCTGCATCTCTAGCTGTGTATAGCCACCAAAAAAAACGATATGAGGGGAAAAACTCAGTCACTCACCCACTCCTCCAATGGGATGACCTGACATCCTCCAAGTAGCTAGCTGTTAGGCTCCATGTCTTTAGCTTGCTACAGTTACACTAGCCTATTAGCCACATTATGACTGACTTTTGATCATTGCCCTTGATAGTTTGATTGTATTGACATACCCAGCCTTAGTTACATTGTTTTTGTTTTTGTCCAGAATTTTGAGTCACTGAATCTGAAACAGTGCATCCCCAGGAGGAAGCAAACAATGTATCAGACCAGCTGGGATTTACAACCTGATAGCAATATGTTTTGGACTACCAAGAAATGTATTGGTGAATTATATGAATCATGCATTGAACTGCATCCATCTATTCTGCAAAAAATAACTTAGTGTACGTCATGGAACCTATTTTTAAAACCTCTTATAAAGTTGCTTTTGTAGCATAAACTGGGTTTCAACATTTTTGACTGATATTATGATTGTCTGTTTGTTTCATATCTGCAAAGTAGTTCAAACGCTGTCAGTTCCACTTTAAACTTTAGGTCACCGGTTACTTTGTGTGCTAAATGTGAAATATTTTTTGCAATGGGTGTAAATTTAGATTGGGAAATGCTTAGATGTACGTTTAGATTGCTTGTGTTTTTGTATTCTTATGGTTGGGACCTACTGGCTTATTATGTCAGAGTTTATAGACTGCTTATCCTTTAACATCACGCTGTGTGTGATTGCTGTCTTCCCATCTGCTCTATGCAGGGGTGTAGTGGTGTTTTAACATCACGCTGTGTGTGACTGCTGTCTTCCCATCTGCTCTATGCAGGGGTGTAGTGGTGCTTTAACATCACGCTGTGTGTGACTGCTGTCTTCCCATCTGCTCTATGCAGGGGTGTAGTGGTGCTTTAACTTCACGCTGTGTGTGACTGCTGTCTTCCCATCGGCTCTATGCAGCGGTGTAGTGGTGCCTGGAGAAGTGGGTATAGTCTAATTTTGCACACAATGTTCCCAAACGCCCCCCCAGCAAAGGAAAGGCCCCCTGTGTGAAAAAGCCTGTTTTCTTATGGTTTTTTTCTCCTATAGATTATTCAGATTTTCACTCTCAAAATCACACCTTTTTTCTTTTAAAGGTTCACCACTCACAAATGTGATGGTCTATGTCCACAACAATGCTTAAACCACATCAATGTGATTGAGTGGGCCTGTGAGGGCCTCGCTCCCCAATGGGTGGGCCTGGCTCCCCAGTGGGTGGGCCTGTGAGGGCCTGACTCCCAAGTGGGTGGGCCTGGCTCCCCAGTGGGTGGGCCTGTGAGGGCCTGACTCCCCAGTGGGTGGGCCTGTGAGGGCCTGGCTACCTAGTGGGTGGGCCTGTGAAGGCCTGGCTCCACAGTAGTTGGGCCTCTGTCCACCCAGGCCCATCCATGTCTACGCCCCTGATGCAAACAGCACATGATGACAATTGCACATCACAAATAGCCTACGAACCAACACTTCTGACTTCAATAACTGATTTCAATACCTGGTTTGCATACCCATTGTTGCCTTAGTTAGCATTTACTGGTAGATAAGTTGAAACATCTTTCCTACCCTACCGGATATCGATGTCATTCTTCTGTGAGCTGCTCCATGACAAAACAAGTTGAGAGCTGCACACTTACTGCCTGCAGATTAAATTATGCTGAAACTAAGCTATGTGTGCGGCGCATATGTGAATATATTTCACGTGCTTTGCCATTGTGTAGGCTACTTTGTGCATGATTTATCTATTGTACTACATAATGGATAAGTCGTATACCTCCACTACACTACTTTGATATGCATAAGTAGGGATGAAACAGTGAGTATAAGCAATGCCCACTGAAAAAAAGTGAGTATACTGCTTATACTTGTGTAAACCCTCGACTGCACCACTGACCCTTTGTGTTTTTCAAAAAGTGCTCTCTCCTACATGAGTGTGCTGGTATTACCGTTTCTGTCCTTTCAGAATCACGAACCTGTCACACACTAGGTTCACCACTGAAGGCCTATACACTAGGTTCACCACTGAAGGCCTATACACTAGGTTCACCACTGAAGGCCTATACACTAGGTTCACCACTGAAGGCCTATACAGTAGGTTCACCATTGTACTAACCTGTCACACACTGAAGGCCTATAGGTTCTCCAATGAAGGCCTATAGGTTCACCACTGAAGGCCTATAGGTTCACCAATGAAGGCCTGACATGAATGTTACTGACACTTTCTCTCTGTGTACATCTAAGTGCGATACGTGCTGCTTTGTTCTGGACCAACTGCAATTTACCTACAGTATGTCCTTCTTTGCCGCACATGACCACACAACTGGGAATTAGCCCAGATGTGACAAAACTAGGGCCTGTAGGACTTGTCTGGTCGACTGAGATGTCAAGAAGGCAGAGCAACTCCTTATCATGGACAGACTTGTTCCCATTTTAGCAACCATTGAGTCTATATGTTTTGACCATGACAGCTTGCTATCTAGGGTGACACCCAGTAGTTTAGTCTCCTAAACTTGCTCAATAGCCACATTAATCAATAATAGCTCTAAAGGAGGTTCAGCGTTGAGCAAGTGATTTGTCACAAAAAAATATGCTTTCAGTTATTTAGATATTTTGCACCAGCCTATTGCTAGTTACCTATTCTATGTTAAGTGTCTCAGTTATTTATTTTACTGTTGCAGCTGAAGTGTATACTGTCATCAGCGTACAGAGACACAGGCTTTATTCAAGGTCAGTGGAAGGGCATTTGTAAAATTAGAAAACAATATTGGCCCTAGCCGGCTGCCCTGAGGTACACCACACTCAACTGAATTTTCATGAGGGAGGCTTCCATTAACGAAAAAACCCTTTGTGTTCTATTAGATAGCTAACTGTCAATCCAAAATAAGGCAGAGGATGCAAATCCATAACACCTACGTTTTTTCAGCAATAGGTTATGATCAATGACATCAAAAGCTGCACTGAAATCTAATAAAACAGCTCCCACAATCAAATGAATTGTCACCAAGTGCTATACAGAGACCCAGCCTAAAACCCAAAACAACAAGCAATACAGATGTAGAAGAACGGTGGCTAGGAAAAACTCCCTAGAAAGGCAGGAACCTAGGAAGAAACCTAGAGAGGAACCAGGCTTTGAGGGGTGGCCAGTCCTCTTCAGGCTGTGCCAGGTAGTGATTATAAGAGTACATGGCCATAAAGGCCAGTTTGTTCTTCAAGATGTTCAAACGTTCATAGACAACCAGCAGGGTCAAATAATAATCACAGAGGTTGTAGAGGGTACAATAGGTCAGCACCTCAGGAGAAAATGGAAGTTGGCTTTTCATAGCCGAGCATTCAGAGGTCGAGACAGCAGGTGCGGTAGAGAAAGAGAGTCAAAAACAGCAGGTCCGGGACATGGTAGCACGTCCGGTGAACAGGTCAGTGTTCCTTAGCCGCAGGCAGAGCAGTTGACCAGGTGGACTGGGGACAGCCAGGAGATATCAGGCCAGGTAGTCCTGAGGTATGGTCCAGGTGCTCAGGTCCTCCGGAAGAGAGAGAGAATTAGAGGGAGCATACTTAAATTCACACAGGACACCAGGTAAGACAGTAGAATTATACCAGATATAACAGACTGACCCTTGCCCGCTGGCACATAGACTATTGCAGCATAGATACTGGAGGCTGAGGCAGAAAATCCCAGTGGAGACAGGGGAGGCAGAGACAGAGCCTAGGCAGAGACAGTTTCTATCAATTTCTTTCAGCCAATCATCTGTTATTTGTGTCAGTGCCGAGCATGTTGAGTTCCCTTCCCTGAAACTCTGTTGTTAGTTTGTTTTCTGGAAAATAACTTTGTATTTGATCAGACACATTTTTTTCTTAAAGTTTACTACAGGCTGATTGGTCAGCTGTTAAAAGCATTAAAGGGTACTCTGCTATTCTTGGGTAGCGGAATGACCTTTGCCTCCCTCCATGTCTGAGGGCCCACACTGTACTCTAGGCTTAAATGGAAGATGTGTCAAACAGGAGTCACAATGTACTACGCTACCAACCTCCGCAATTTACCATCCAGGTTGTCGGTTCCTGAGGGTTTGGCCTTATTTATAGATTGCAACAAAAAAAAATCACCTCTTCCACACCGCCTTTGTGGAATTCAAAACTACAGTGCTTGTCTTTCATTATTTAATCCATTATGCATGACTATGAAGGCTCAGCATTTGTTGTTTGCATGACTTACCTAAGTTTGCTTGTCTTATCAACAAAAAAGTTACTAAAGTGGTTGACAATATTAAAGGGTTTAGTTATGAACAAGCCATCTGCCTCAATGAAGGATGGAACCAAGATTGCTTTTTTGCCTAGAATTTCATTTAAAGTACTACAGAGCTGTTTATTATCATTCTTTATATAATTTATCCTTGTTCCATAGTACATTTCTTCATCTTTTTGTTTAGTTTATTTACTTGATTTCTCAGTTGACTGTACATTTGCCAGTCTGCTGTGTTGTCAGACTTTTTTGCTATTCCCTTTGCCTCATCCCTCTCAGCCATATCGTTGTTCAATTCGTCATCTAACAGTTCGTTTCTTGATTGGCGCATGTGTGGATACTCTTTTAGAGAAGATTTCTGCAACATTAGTAAAGATGTGATCAATACATGTGGATGATTTAGTTCATGTTTTGTTTGTAAATACCCAGGTAGGTTGACTGATAACTTGAACCAGATTGCAAGCACTGGTTACAGCTTGGAGCTTCTTTTTGAGTAGGCAGCTTGATGACAACCAGTCATCAACTCTATTGATATCACATATTATCCAACATTTCACACATACATTATAGTCCAAATACAGACTTTTAGCACTTGTTGGTCTATAGAACCCTAACCCTACAAGAATAGGCTTTAGGTGAGGTGGATGAACCTGTAGCCATATTAGATCCAAATCATCTGACATGAGATCCTCTCTCAGCCTAACAGGAATATGACTCCAGATATACAGTACATGTATCTCTTTTTAGGAAATCGACCTCAAGCGATGTTCTTTTTTTAAAGTAAAGGAATGTCGTGTGTTTAACTGGATAGAGAAGAGATTGTAGAGGCCACTAATGTTATTCTGTTTGACTGAACTGTCTGTGTGTTCTCTCCAACCACAGGTTCAGCCCGTACGAGTGGTACAACCCCCATCCGTGCAACCCAGACTCGGACGTGGTGGAAAACAATTTTACACTACTCAATAGTTTCTGGTTCGGCGTCGGGGCTCTCATGCAGCAAGGTAGTTGCCTCAGCCTGCTGGTGCTGTGGCTATCTCTGTGTCCTACTCTCTCTGGGGGCCAAGGGCCAAGGTTTTAGGCCAGGCTCCGGGGTACACACACGGGTCTCTGGGTGTGTGCTGCTACACTCTTAGAAAAAAAAGTGCTATCGAAAACCGAAAAGGATTCTTTGACTGTTTACATAGGTGAACCCTTTTTGGTTCCAGGTAGACCCCTTTCCACAGAGGGTTCTACATGGAACCTTAAAGGGTTCTACCTGGAGCCAAAAATGGTTCTCATATGGGGACAGCCGAAGAACAATTTTGGAACAGTTTTTTCTTAATAGTGTAGGTGGAAAGAGAAAAAGAGTTACGGGGCATCTATACATGCTTTATAAAGGGCTTATAAAAGGCTTAGTTTAGCCTTAAAAGATGCAGCTCAATTAAGTATATGAAGTATATGTATATGAAGGATGGTATATGAAGGATGGGGCTAAAAACAAACGATAACTCATGTCAAATATACTGTGTACATAAAATGTACATAGTATGTGTATAAGCTGGAGGTAGAAGCCTAAGTGTTGTTGTCCATTAGTTTACTCCAATTAGGGGAGGGGTGGTAGGGTTAGGGTAAAATAATAAAGGAAAATAAATAAATATAAATATAAACGTCTGAATGGAATTTGAGATTTTTGGTTCCAACCTCCATGTCTTGTGAGACGCAGCGTAGGTGAACGGAAGATCTGCGCATGTGTGGTTCCCACCGTGAAGCATGGAGGAGGAGGTGTGATGGTGTGCTTTGCTGGTGACACAGTCTGTGATTTATTTAGAATTCAAGGCACACTTAACCAGCATGGCTACTGCAGCATTCTGCAGCGATACGCCATCCCATCTGGCTTGCGTTTAGTGGGACTATCATTTGTTTTTCAACAGGACAATGACCCAAAACACACCTCCAGGCTGTGTAAAGGCTGTTTAACCAAGAAGGAGAGTGATGGAGTGTTGCATCAGATGACCTCAATCCAATTGAGATGGTTTGGGATGAGTTGAACCGCAGGGTGAAGGGGCGGCAGGGTAGCCTAGGGGTTAGAGCGTTGGACTAGTAACCGGAAGGTTGCAAGTTCAAACCCCCGAGCTGACCAGGTACAAATCTGTCGTTCTGCCCCTGAACAGGCAGTTAACCCACTGTTCCTAGGCCGTCATTGAAAATAAGAATTATTTAACTGACTTGCCTAGTTAAATAAAGGTCAAATTACAATTTTAAAAAAGAAACCAACAAGTGCTCAGCATATGTGGGAACTCCTTCAAGACTGTGGGAAATGCATTCCTCATGAAGCTGGTTGAGAGATTGCCAAGAGTGTGCAAAGCTGTCATCAAGGCAAAGGGTGGCTACTTTGAACAATCTTGATTTGGCTTATACTTGTTTGGTTACTACATGATTCCATATGTGTTATTTCATAGTTTTGATGTCTTCACTATTATTCTACAATGTAGAAAATCTTTTTTTTTTTTAAGTCTTGAATGAGTAGGTGTTCTAAACCTTTTGACCGGTAGTGTGTATATAAAAAAAAATATTTATACAAAAATATATGGGGGATTGGAAATGATGTAGAAAATGACGTTAATAGAAGCCGCTACCTATTTGCAATGTTGAAGCTGATCCACCCCATCAAAAAAAACTAAAAAAACAATGACAGGTTGGTGTCATGTGCCACTACACAGAGTACTCTCCCATTGCCCACAGCCAATCAGCACCCAGAGAGTAGTGGGACATGGGGTCAGGATGTGAGGTTATCTTGGGTACATGACAGTCAGACCCATCCAGTTTGTCTGTTTCCACAAAAGTTGCTTATTGTAAAATGTTAACATGTAATTCAAAGATGTGACTCATTTGTGATCACTGATGGTAAGTTGAATGAGTACACCTTTCCAAGTACACCTTGGACCAGGTGAAGCCTATTTTAGAATAAAAATTCTCTGTCAATGGATATTCTTCATTCAATATGCTTTTTAGTCCAGGAGTGAGCTTAATCTGGTCTGGGAAACCAGACCCTTATTACCCAAGTCCTAGCTTTAGTATAACACCTATCAACTATTCTTGGTCTCAGACGGACTGTCTCAGGTGCCTGGATTCGGCCTACTTCCGGGTGATCCACAGTGCACAATATACACCCCAAACAACTCAATATACAGCCCAAACAACTCCCACAGATCTTTGTAGATGCTACCCACTACAGTGTGTGGATATCTTCTCCATGGAGATACTATCTTATCCCAGCTGCATCTTCTGGAAGTCTTTTTTATCTGTCTCTACTTCCTACCCCCCTTTCCTCACCTTCTAACCCAGGCTCAGAGCTCATGCCCAAGGCCCTGTCCACCAGGATTGTGGGAGGCATCTGGTGGTTCTTCACCCTGATCATCATCTCCTCCTACACGGCCAACCTGGCTGCCTTCCTCACCGTGGAGCGTATGGAGTCGCCCATCGACTCAGCCGACGACCTGGCCAAACAGACCAAGATCCTGTACGGAGTGGTGGAGGACGGATCAACCATGACCTTCTTTAAGGTAGCTAGTTGGGCGAACCATTGGGCTGTATGCGACAAGTGGCCTTCTGAGGCCTTCTGTTCTCTTATGCTGCTGAAAATATGGATATTTTTCACACAAGTTATTTTGTTGTTCTTTAAATCGTACTTCTTGCAATGCCGTTTAATCAAGCATGGTAACACTTTATTTGACAAGGTCACATTGACATGGAAAGTGCTAGTCATTTTAATAGGTGTCTGCTGTGGAAAAAGGCATCTGCTCCAACTCAAATGTAACACACCTGATTCAGCTGGTTAAGGTTCTGATGAGGAGCCATTTAGTAGAATCGGGTATGCTATATTTGTGTTGTAGCGAAAGCTTGTAGGACAGCAGATCTATAGAAGAAGGGTTGGACAGGCCAGCTCTATGTACTGGAAAAGGCCAGCGCTATGTACTGGAAAAGGCCAGCTCTATGTACTGGAAAAGGCAGGCGCTATGTACTGGAAAAGGCAGGCGCTATGTACTGGAAAAGGCAGGCGCTATGTACTGGAAAAGTCCAGCTCTTTGTACTGGAAAAGGCCAGCTCTATGTAGTGGAAAAGGCCAGCGCTATGTACTGGAAAAGGCCAGCTCTATGTACTGGAAAAGGCCAGCGCTATGTACTGGAAAAGGCAGGCGCTATGTACTGGAAAAAGCCAGCTCTTTGTACTGGAAAAGGCCAGCTCTATGTACTGGAAAAGGCCAGCGCTATGTACTGGAAAAGGCCAGCTCTATGTACTGGAAAAGGCCAGCGCTATGTACTGGAAAAGGCCAGCGCTATGTACTGGAAAAGGCCGGCGCTATGTACTGGAAAAGGCCAGCTCTATGTACTGGAAAAGGCCAGCTCTATGTACTGGAAAAGGCCGGCGCTATGTACTGGAAAAGGCCGGCGCTATGTACTGGAAAAGGCCAGCGCTATGTACTGGAAAAGGCCGGCGCTATGTACTGGAAAAGGTCAGCGCTATGTACTGGAAAAGGCCAGCTCTATGTACTGGAAAGGCAGGCGCTATGTACTGGAAAAGGCCGGCGCTATGTACTGTACATCCAATAATTGATTCATTACTATCATTAGAACAGTTGGAATTCATCTGTCACATTTTCTTCCTCTGGTCGTTTCTCAGAAGACTAAGATCTCCACCTACGATAAGATGTGGGAGTTCATGAACAGCCGGCGATCGTCAGTGATGGTGAAAGACATAGACGCAGGAATCCAGCGCGTGCTCACCTCAGACTACGCCTTCCTCATGGAGTCCACCACCATCGAGTTCGTCACCCAGCGCAACTGCAACCTCACCCAGATAGGAGGCCTCATCGACTCCAAGGCCTACGGAGTGGGGACACCCATGGGTAAGGTCTATTGTCCTTGTTGTCTATATAGTCTATCATCCATATTGGCTAAATTGCTTATATCTCCTATATCCCCTTCTACCTGTCAATGGCAATGTATGTTACTGGGGCGGCAGGTAGCCTAGTGGATAGAGCGTTGGACTAGTATCCGAAAGGTTGCAAGAGCAAATCCCCAAGCTGACAAGGTAAAAATCTGTCGTTCTGCCCCTGAACAAGGCAGTTAACCCAGGCTGTACCTAGGCTGTCATTGAAAATAAGAATTTGTTCTTAACTGACTTGCCTAGTTAAATAAAGGTAAAATAAATATCAGAGTAAGCTGATAAATGAAGGTTGGAGTTTGGGTTGTTGGAGACAGAGAGTGATAACACACCTTATGCATAACTGAAAGGGCTGAACAAGGAAGCGTTATGAATGAGGTCAGGAGGTTAAAGTGAAGGGGAAATAGACAATAAGAAAAATGTAGGAATTTCACACAGTATCTAGGATTTCTCTACACATTAAGATAATTGTACTTATAATAAACCTATTTTTGATTTGTACAGCTTGAAATCAAATGTGAAAATACCATGCCCGACAGGATCACGAAGTAACAGATTTAACTCTGGCATTTCAGTGTTAACACTGTTCCACTTGACACGTAAGGTATATGATAATCCACCTCACATAACCAGCTTTTTCTGTTGGGACAGATTTTTTCCTTGGCCTGTAAAGATTCTGTACAACAGAGAAGGTGCTGAACCCGTTTTCCTGCAACATATCATATTTCGGATAATAATGAACAAAATCTCATGTAAAGGCGGTACCTATATTCTAGATCAGCATGCCTACTCTGAAACGCTTGATACGGCCCATACTGTATGCTGTATGTGTGCAGGTCACATCTCATGGACTCCAGAGGAAACAGGAGGAACGCTGCTGCTAGTGGTTTATAATTCTAGGGTTAGTGATGAGGCTGCAGATAACTGCCCTCATCCCATAATGGCCTCATCCATCACCAACATTATGAACGCCATCAAAACATCTGAACCTGTCCACTGTTGATTAGTATTGGTGGTTATGGGTCTGCAGGGATACTGTGTGTTGCTGATATGACTCGGCTGTTTTTGGTGGCAGGAACGCCGGCTCCAGTAGCTCAGAAATGTCCTCCCTCCTGGGTATTTCACGCACGACAGTGTCTAAGGGTTTACTTGGAATGGTGGGACAAACAAAAAACATCCAGTCAGCGGCAGTCTTGTGGGCGAAAACAGCTCATTGATGAGAGGTCAAAAGAGAATGTCAAGAATCATGCAAGTTAACAGGCAGGTCACAAACAGGAAAATAACGGCACAACAGTGATGTGCAGAACGGCATCTCAGAACTCACATCTCGTCGGGCGTTGTCAAAGATGGTCTATTGCAGCAGACGACCACACCAGGTTTCACTCATATCAGCTAAAATCAAGAAAAAGTGGCGCCAGTGGCCAAGCGATCACCAACACTGGACAATAGAGGGGTGGAAAAACATTGCCTGGTCTGACGAATCCAGGTTCCTGTTGCTTCATGTTAATGACAGAGATAGGATTTGGCGTAAGCAGCATGAGTCCATGGCCCCATGGTGTTGGGAATGTTGTCCTGGCACAGGTTAGGTCCCTTGATTTCAATTGAGCAACATTTCCATGCACTGAAGAATTCAGGCTGTTCTGGAGGATAAGGGGGCACTGACCCAGTATTAAATGGGTGTACCTAACAAATAAACTGGCCACTGAGGGTATATTTATATGTATGGTTATTAGTAGTGGACACTGATATTGATAATGGAATATATATATACAGTGCCTTGCGAAAGTATTCGGCCCCCTTGAACTTTGCAACCTTTTGCCACATTTCAGGCTTCAAACATAAAGATATAAAACTGTATTTTTTTGTGAAGAATCAACAACAAGTGAGACACAATCATGAAGTGGAACGACATTTATTGGATATTTCAAACTTTTTGAACAAATCAAAAACTGAAAAATTGGGCGTGCAAAATTATAAAGAAATAAAAGCTGAAAGAAATAATTCTCTACTATTATTCTGACATTTCACAATCTTAAAATAAAGTGGTGATCCTAACTGACCTAAGACAGGGAATTTTTACTAGGATTACATGTCAGGAATTGTGAAAAACTGAGTTAATGTATTTGTGTCACGGTCGTCATAACGAGAAGACCAAGGCGCAGCGTGATATGAATACATACTTATTTTAATGAAGAATAAACACTGAACAAACTATTCAAAACAACAAACTGAACCGTGAAGCTAATATGGCTAGTGCAGACAGGCAACTAAACATATACCCAAGGAATATGGCTGCCTAAATATGGTCCCCAATCAGAGACAACGATAAACAGCTGCCTCTGATTGAGAACCAATCTAGGCAACCATAGACATATAAACACCTAGACTTATAAAAACCCCTAGACAATACAAAAACTAAACAAACCACCCTTGTCACATCCTGACCTAACCAAAATAATAAAGAAAACAAAGATAACTAAGGTCAGGTTGTGACAATTTGTCTAAGGTGTATGTAAACCTACGACTTCAACTGTATTTATATGTGCATATTCTTATTCATTCCTTTACACTTGTGTGTGTAAGGTAGTTGTTGGGAAAGAGTCACATTAACATCTGCTAACCATGTGTATGTGACCAATAACATTTGATTTGATTCGATTAACAGGTGTGTCTTCTTAAAAGTTAATTTGTGGAATTGTCTTCCTTCTTAATGCGTTTAAGGCAATCAGTTGTGTTGAGGGGTATACAGAAGATAGCCTTATTTAGTAAAACATCAAGTCCATATTATGGCAAGAACGAACAGCTGAAATAAGCAAAGAGAAACAGCAGTCCATCATTACTTTAAGACATGAAGATCAGTCAATCCAAAAACATTTCAAGAACTCTGAGAGTATCTTCAAGTGCAGTCTTAAAAACCATCAAGCACTATGATGAAACTGGCTCTCATGAGGACCGCCACAGGAAAGGAAGACCCAGAGTTACCTCTGCTACAGAGAATAAGTTACCAGCCTCAGAAATATTATTTTGTTCAAATAAAGAAAAAAGAAAAACCCATGATTGAGTAGGTGTTCTACAACCTTTGACCGGTAGTGTATATATACATTGCATTCAGAAACTATTCAGACCCCTTGACTTTTTTCTCATTTTGTTATCTTACAGCCTTGTTCTAAAATGTATTAAATAGTTTTTTCCCCCCACATCAATATACACACAACCTCCCCATAATGACGAAGCAAAAACAGGTTTTTAGAAATGGTTGCAAATGTATTAAAAAATAATAATAATTAAATATGACATTTACATAAGAGTTCAGACCCTTTACTCTGTACTTTGTTGAAGCACCTTTGGCAGTGATTACAACCTCAACTCTTCTTGGGTATGACGCTACAAGCTTCTCCCATTCTTCTCTGCAGATCCTCTCAAGGTCTGTCAGGTTGAATGGGGAGCATAGCTGCACAGTTATTTTCAGGTCTCTCTAGAGATGTTCGATCGGGTTCAAGTCCGGGCTCTGGCTGGGCCACTCAAGGACATTCAGAGACTTGTCCCGAAGCCACTCCTGCGTTATCTTGGCTCTGTGCTTAGGGAAGGTGAACCTTCGCCCCAGTCTGAGGTCCTGAGCGCTCTGGACCAGGTTTTCATCAAGGATCTCTCTGTACTTTGCTCCGATCATCTTCCCCTCGATCCTGACTGGTTTCCCAGTCTGTGCCGCTGAAAACATCCCCACAGCATGATGCTGCCACCACCATGCTTCACCGTGGGGATGGTGCCAGGATTCCTCCAGATGTGATGCTTGGCATTCAGGCCAAAAAGATTAATCTTGGTTTCATCAGACCAGAGAATCTGGGTTCTCATGGTCTGAGAGTCTTTAGGTGCCTTTTAACAAACTCCATGTGCCTTTTAACAAACTCCATGTGCCCTTTAATGAGGAGTGGCTTCAGTCTGGCCACTATACCATAAAGGCCTGATTGGTGGAGTGCTGCAGAGATGGTTTTCCTTCTGGAAGGTTCTCCCATTTCCACAGAGGAACTCAGGAACATCTGTCAGAGTGACCATCGGGTTCTTGGTAACCTCCCTGACCAAGGTACTTTTTCCTGGTTGCTCAGTTTGGCCGGGTGGCAGCTCTAGGAAGAGTCTTGGTGGTTCCAAACGTCTTCCATTTAAGAATGATGGAGGCCACTGTGTTCTTGGGGACCTTCAATGCTGCAGAAATATTTTAGTACCCTTCCCCAGATCTGTGCCTCGACACAATCATGTCTCGGAGCTCTACGGACTATTCCTTTGACCTTATGGCTTGGTTTTTGCTCTGACATGCACTGTTAACTGTGGGACCTTAGATAGACAGGTATATGGCTTTCAGATCATGTTCAATCAATTGAATTTACCCAAGGTGAACTCTAATCAAGTTGCAGAAACATCTCAAGGATGACCAATGGAAACAGGATGCACCTGAGCTCAATTTCGAGTCTCATAGCAAAGGGTCTGAATACTTATGTAACTAAGGTATTTCTGTTTTTCTCTTTGTTATTATGGGTTATTATGTGTAGATTGATGAGGATTTAAAAAATGTAATCCATTTTAGAATAAGGCTGTAACGTGTGTAAAAAGGGAAGGGGTCTGAATACTTTCCGAATGCACTGTATATATGTACAGTATATACCTTCCCAACAAGGGGAAGATTACCAACAGTTCATCTTAATCCTCAATCATTTCTTTTTCCTGTAGCCGACTTAACCTTCAAAAACCTCCAAAGCCAAATGTAGCACCACCTTACCCTCTTATGGTACGGTAACAGCAGGCCGCCATTTAAAAGCTTGCCATTCAATCCACGCCTCCTATTCCCCACGCTCCCCTACGCCATCCCTCCATCCCCCCTCCGTCACCCCTACTGACCTAAACTGTGATCACATTCATATTTGAGGCCCGACAGCAGCAGAGTGAGTGATGTCCTCATATGTTGAACATCTGTCAGTTAGTTGCGTATGAGTGTCGCGTCAACGGTAGCGTCTGTCAGTTAGTTGCGTATGCAGAGTGCGTTAACAGTAGCATTAGCTCTCTCCGCCATTCAGCCCTGGTTCCATATTCTGCCTCTCCAAGAATCCATCCTATTAAAGTGGCTCTGAATCATTTGAAATGTGAGCTGGGGGAGAATTAGAGGACTCTTGATGAATACTTGGGTGTGGGTTATTCACACACACATGCAAGGGCATACAGTCGTGGCCAAAAGTTTTGAGAATCACACAAATATTAATTTCCACAACGTTTGCTGCTTCAGTTTCTTTAGATATTTTTGTCAGATGTTACTATGGAATACTGAAGTATAATTACAAGTATTTCATAAGTGTCAAAGGCTTTTATTGACAATTACAGGAAGTTGATGCAAAGAGTCAATATTTGCAGTGTTGACCCTTCTTTTTCAAGACCTCTGCAATCTGCCCTGGCATGTTGTCAATTCACTTCTGGGCCACACCCTGACTGATGGCAGCCCATTCTTGCATAATCAATGCTTGGAGTTTGTCAGAACTGGTGGGTTTTTGTTTGTCCATCCGCCTCTTGAGGATTGACCACAAGTTATCAATGGGATTAAGGTCTGGGGAGTTTCCTGGCCATGGACCCAAAATATCAATGTTTTGTTCCCCGAGCCACTTAGTTATCACTTTTGCCATATGGCAAGGTGCTCCATCATGCTGGAAAAGGCATTGTTCGTCACCAAACTGTTCCTGGATGGTTGGGAGAAGTTGCTCTCAGAGGATGTGTTGGTACCATTCTTTATTCATGGCTATGTTCTTAGGCAAAATTGTGAGTGAGCCCACTCCTTTGGCTGAGACGCAACCCCACATATGAATGGTCTCAGGATGCTTTACTGTTGACATGACACAGGACTGATGGTAGCGCTCACCTTGTCTTCTCCGGACAAGCTTTTTTCCGGATGCCCCAAACAATCGGAAAGGGAATTCATCAGAGACAATGACTTTACTCCAGTCCTCAGCAGTCCAATCCCTGTACCTTTTGCAGAATAGCCATCTGCCCCTGATGTTTTTCCTGGAGAGAAGTGGCTTCTTTGCTGCCCTTCTTGACACCAGGCCATCCTCCAAAAGTCTTCACGTGCAGATGCACACACACCTACCTGCTGATTCAGATAATTTGCATGGCAATAAATTGCAATTTATCTGATCACTCTTCATACCATTCTGGAGTATATACAAACTTCCATCATACAAACTGAGGCAGCAGACTTGTGAAAATTAATATTTGTGTCATTCTCAAAACTTTTGGCCACGACTGTACACTCACTCACACACACACACACACACACACAGCACGACAGCGCAGAGCTCCTTTTTTTCCCCTACCTCCTTTAAATAATCAGATTATGAAAACACTAACATGGTTTCAAGTTGTTTTTCATTAACGAAACATAGAAATAAAACACCCAGTAAGCATTCATCTTGTCGTGTGTGTGTGTGTGTGTGTGTGTGTGTGTGTGTGTGTGTGTGTGTGTGTGTGTGTGTGTGTGTGTGTGTGTGTGTGTGTGTGTGTGTGTGTGTGTGTGTGTGTGTGTGTGTGTGCGTGCGTGCGTGCGTGAGTACAGTCGCGGCCAAATGTTTTGAGAATGACACAAATATTAATTCATATTAATTTAAAAGTCTGCTGCCTCAGTGTGTGTGTGTGTGTGTGTGGTAGCTGCCTAGGCCCTTGTAGTATCGTGCTGTGGGATAGGAAGGGAGAGGTGGGGACAGCAGTGTCGTGCTGTGGGATAGGAAGGGAGAGGTGGGGACAGCAGTATCGGCTTGTGGGATAGGAGGGGAGAGGTGGGGACAGCAGTATCGGCTTGTGGGATAGGAAGGGAGAGGTGGGGACAGCAGTATCGGCTTGTGGGATAGGAGGGGAGAGGTGGGGACAGCAGTATCGGCTTGTGGGATAGGAGGGGAGAGGTGGGGACACAGCAGTGTCGTGCTGTGGGATAGGAAGGGAGAGGTGGGGACACAGCAGTGTCGTGCTGTGGGATAGGAAGGGAGAGGTGGGGACAGCAGCAGTGTCGTGCTGTGGGATAGGAGGGGAGAGGTGGGGACACAGCAGTGTCGTGCTGTGGGATAGGAGGGGAGAGGGGGGACAGCAGTGTCGTGCTGTGGGATAGGAAGGGAGAGGTGGGGACACAGCAGTGTCGTGCTGTGGGATAGGAGGGGAGAGGTGGGGACAGCAGTATCGGGTTGTGGGATAGGAAGGGAGAGGTGGGGACAGCAGTATCGGCTTGTGGGATAGGAGGGGAGAGGTGGGGACAGCAGTATCGGCTTGTGGGATAGGAGGGGAGAGGTGGGGACACAGCAGTGTCGTGCTGTGGGATAGGAAGGGAGAGGTGGGGACACAGCAGTGTCGTGCTGTGGGATAGGAAGGGAGAGGTGGGGACACAGCAGTGTCGTGCTGTGGGATAGGAAGGGAGAGGTGGGGACACAGCAGTGTCGTGCTGTGGGATATGAAGGGAGAGGTGGGGACAGCAGCAGTGTCGTGCTGTGGGATAGGAGGGGAGAGGTGGGGACACAGCAGTGTCGTGCTGTGGGATAGGAGGGGAGAGGGGGGGACACAGCAGTGTCGTGCTGTGGGATAGGAGGGGAGGGGGGGGACACAGCAGTGTCGTGCTGTGGGATAGGAGGGGAGGGGGGGGGGGCACAGCAGTGTCGTGCTGTGGGATAGGAGGGGAGGGGGGGGGGGACACAGCAGTGTCGTGCTGTGGGATAGGAGGGGAGGGGGGGGGACACAGCAGTGTCGTGCTGTGGGATAGGAGGGGAGAGGCGGGGACACAGCAGTGTCGTGCTGTGGGATAGGAGGGGAGAGGGGGGGACACAGCAGTGTCGTGCTGTGGGATAGGAGGGGAGAGGGGGGGGACACAGCAGTGTCGTGCTGTGGGATAGAAGGGGAGAGGCGGGGACACAGCAGTGTCGTGCTGTGGGATAGGAGGGGAGGGGGGGGACACAGCAGTGTCATGCTGTGGGATAGGAGGGGAGAGGCGGGGACACAGCAGTGTCGTGCTGTGGGATAGGAGGGTAGGGGGGGGACACAGCAGTGTCATGCTGTGGGATAGGAGGGGAGAGGCGGGGACACAGCAGTGTCGTGCTGTGGGATAGGAGGGGAGAGGGGGGACACAGCAGTGTCGTGCTGTGGGATAGGAGGGGAGGGGGGGACACAGCAGTATCGTGCTGTGGGATAGGAGGGGAGAGGCGGGGACACAGCAGTTCTACTCTGGAACTCTGGAGCGATTACTTTTCCTTTGATCACTGAGGCTCCCGCTGTGTCTTAATACGCTGCGATAATTCCAGCGTTCTCCCACTGTCTGCGGATTTGGGGAGTTGTGCTCATCTTGGCACATGGATATGGACACGTGCATAAGTGCACACACACACACACACATACACACACACACACACACATCTAACACACTCTCTCACTCTATCTCACACACACACACTCTAACACACTCTCTCACTCTATCTCACACACACACACACACTCTAGTAATTTATCAGAATCAACAGGAGCCCTGCTACTCCGGAACACAAAACCCTGTGGCCCTGCTACTCTGTAACACAAAGCCCTGTGGCCCTGCTACTCCGGGACACAAAGCCCTGTGGCCCTGCTACTCCGGGACACAAAGCCCTGTGGCCCTGCTACTCCGGGACACAAAGCCCTGTGGCCCTGCTACTCTGGAACACAAAGCCCTGTGGCCCTGCTACTCCGGGACACAAAGCCCTGTGGCCCTGCTACTCCGTAACACAAAGCCTTGTGGCCCTGCCACTCCGTAACACAAAGCCCTGTGGCCCTGCCACTCCAGAACACAAAGCCCTGTGGCCCTGCTACTCCGGGACACAAGGCCATGTGGCCCTGTTACTCCGGGACACAAAGCCCTGTGGCCCTGCCACTCCGGAACACAAAGCCCTGTGGCCCTGCCACTCCGGAACACAAAGCCCTGTGGCCCTGCCACTCCGGAACACAAAGCCCTGTGGCCCTGCTACTCCGGAACACAAAGCCCTGTGGCCCTGCTACTCCGGAACACAAAGCCCTGTGTCGCCAACACCTTGCGGCGTTGTAATGCTAGAGAACGAGATGCTAATTCTGTAGCCTGTCTCCCAGATACTGTGAGGATTAGCAATTAATAGGATGAAGGAGGGGTGTTTCCATGAAAACACCATGACCGGTTATGCTCATAAGATAAGCAGGCCCACAAGTTAAGCTCTGTTCCCACCATTGCTTGTTAAAACTACACTGTAATGGAAAACTGTCATTGATACGCACATTTTTTGGTATTATCAACATTAAAAAACTCTGAAATGTTTTACTGCAGCATACTGTAAAGGGTGGTGCATTGTGTTAAAATGTCTGTATTTCTAATGGTACTGTAGAATACAGAATACCGCACCACATCTTTGGAACCCAACACACCTTTTGACCATTAGTGGAGGCATGGCATTGTTGTTTCTGATTCATTAACATATTTTGAGGCTACAGTTGTTGCACCTGTGAGTGAGTGGTTATAGTGCCTTATTCATTTGAAATGTTTAGGGAACAGATTGGAGTGGCAGCAAGTCTTAAACCTTAAATGGTTGAACATTTTGCCATGTCCTTTGTTCTGTTTTTCCCTGTAGTCACTGCCAGTTTGGAAGCCTTTGTCAAGGCCTCTAGAAGTGCAAGTGAAATAAAACACCAAACGTTCATTAATATTCTGTAATGTCTAAACACTGCCAGCCTGCTTGCACCAATCCATTGTAATTACAGTAAAATACTATGAAATACAAACCCCTCTCCTCAATGAATTTCATTCATCCATTCATTAATTCATTACTTCTGATTACGGTAGCATTGACTTTTTATTTTTTACAGTATAAATATTTTACTGTATTGTACTGTGTGTCATTACACTATCATATTTATTTTACAGTAGATGTACTGTAATATTAAATACAGAATTTTGCTTGTCACCGAGCTTGTAAATTCATGGTAACCCTTTTACAGTGTAGCCACTGAACATTGACTAGCCTTTGAATTAAGATGAGATTAAATAAGATCAAATAGGATTCAAATGTTATTGATCGCCATGCAGGAAATGTGTCTGCAATATTAAAACATACAAGTACAATACCAATACAGCTGAAACAGACACAACAACCATTATTCATTTAACAAGCCAATCTGATGCCCTTTTTCTTGAAAAACGAAATCTGATCTAACATTTTTCTAACAAAATCACCATCGCAAAGCATACTATGTAATATATAGGCACTGAACAATACCTAGTCTTTAAATTAATTCATTTCAAAACGAATTAATTCACTTTGCGGTTTTATTTATTTATATAGTTTCTCAGATCTTCTGTCCTTTTTGTCCCCTCCAGGCTCTCCGTACCGGGACAAGATCACCATAGCGATCCTGCAGCTGCAGGAAGAAGGGAAGTTGCACATGATGAAGGAGAAGTGGTGGAGGGGGAACGGTTGTCCGGAGGATGAGAAAAATAAGGAGGCTAGCGCTCTGGGGGTGCAGAACATCGGGGGTATCTTCATCGTGCTGGCTGCAGGGCTGGTGCTGTCTGTGTTTGTGGCCGTCGGAGAGGTCCTGTACAAGTCTAAACAGAACGCTGAACTGGAGAAGGTGAGGTTTATAGGCTTCGTAGAGCATCATATCACTTTAAACTAATGTACTGTTAAACCAAAGTTTATTTGGAATTTACGGTAACAGTAAATTAACAGTAACTTACAGGTAAGTAAGTTACCGTAAAAACATGATTTTCTTTTACAGTGTAGGTGTCATAGAACATTTATAAGGTCTTCTTAAAAACTGTGTACTGTGCCAGAAAGTATTCATACCCCTTTACTTATTCCACCTTTTGGTTTGTTACAGCCTGAATTCAAAATGGATTAAATATATTTATTTCTCACCCATCTACACACCCCATAATGACAAAGGGAAAACATATTTTCAGAAATGTAAGCAAATTTATTGAAAATAAAATACGTAAATATCTCATTTACATAAGTATTCACACCCCTTAGTTAATAAATGTTACAATCACATTTGGCAGTGATTACAGCTGTGAGTCTTTCTGGGTAAATCTCTAAGAGCTTTGCACACCTGGATTGTACAATATTTGCACATTATTATTTTCAAAATTCTTCAAACTCTGTCAAATTGGTTGTTGTTCATTGCTATACAACATTTTCAAGTCTTGCCATAGATTTAAGCCAAAAAAAGATTTAAGTCAAAACTAAATCGGCCACTCAAAAACATTCACTGTCTTCTTGGAAGCAACTCCAGTGTAGATTTGTCCTGGTGTTTTGTGTTATTGTCCTGCTGAAAGGTGAATTCACCTCCCAGTGTCTGGTGGAAAGCAGACTGAACCAGGTTTTCCTTTAGGATTTTGCCTGTGCCTAGCTCTGTTCCATTTTTTTTTTATCCTGAAAAACTCCCCAGTCTTTAATGATTACCAGCATACCCATAACATGATGCCACCACTGCTATGCTTGAAAATATGGATAGTGGTACTCAGTAATGTGTTGAATTGGATTTGTCCCAAACATTCAGTCCAAAATGTTAATAGCTTTGTTTTGCTGTACAGGATTCCTTCTTTTCACTCTGTCAATTAGGTTAGTATTATGAAGTAACTACAAGGTTGTTGAGCCATCCTCAGTTTTCTCCTATCGTAGCCATTAATCTCTGTAACTGTTTTAAAGTCACAATTAGCCTCAATGTGAAATCCCTGAGCGGTTTCCTTCCTCTCCGGCAACTGAGTTAGGAAGGACCCCTGTATCTTTGTAGTGACTGGGTGTATTGATACACCATCCAAAGCCTAATGAATAACTTCACCATGCTCAAAGGGATAATCGAATGGCTTTCTTTGCGAGGCATTGCAAGGCACCTTCCTCGTCTTTATGGTTGAATCTGTATTTGAAATTCACTGCTCGACTGAGGGACCTTAGATATAATTGTATGTGTGGGGTGCAGAGATGTTAATTAAACACAGTTGTTGCACACACAGTGAGTCCATGCAACTTATTATGTGACTTGGTAGGCACATTTTTACTCCTGAAGATGTTTACATAACAAAGGGGTTGAATACTTATTCAATAACGACATTCCAGCTTTTTAGTTTTAATTCATTTATAAACATTTCAAATAACATAATTCCACTATGACATTATGGGACATTGTGTGTAGGCCAGTGTCCCAATTTTTTGTGTGCAATTTAATACATTTTAAATTCAGGCTGTAATACAACAAAATGTGGAAAAAGTCAAGAGGTGTGAATACTTTCTGAAGCCACTGTAGATGCCTCCAAAACCATGTACAAGCTAAATCATACCAGACTACGTAAAGGCTGATATAAAAGGTATTCCCAGCTGGTTCACAGCCCTTTATAAAATAGCATGGCATTTGCTTGTGAATGAGTTGTGTAGTGAATAGCATAGTGTACAGTATAGCGTAGTATAGTATAGTGTGGTAGTATAGTATAACAAAGTATTGTAGTGTGGTGTATAGTATAGTGTAGTAGTATAGTATATTGTGGTGTATAGTACTGTATAGTGTAGTATAGAATATTGTAGTGTATAATATAGTGTGGTATAGCATAGTATAGTATAGTGCAGTAGTATAGTGTAGTGTATAGTAAAGTGTAGCATTGCGTAGTATAGTAGTAGTAGTATAGTATAGTGTAGTGTATAATATAGTGTAGTATAGCGTATTATAGTATAGTGAACTGTATAATGTAGGGTAGTAGTATAATACCGTGAAGTAGTATAGTGTAGTATATGTAGCATAGTATAGTATAGTGTGATATAGCATAGCATTCACATGTTGCACCTCCGTCACTCGTTCGCGTCACCACGCCATTGTTATGAATGTTCTCAAGCCTCCCTCTACCCGGCGGTGCCATGTGGTGCCCTACAGTCTTGATAAGTCCAGTCATTATGGACGGCAGCTAACGATTGTTTAGTCTAAAGTTACACTATAGTGCCTGGAAATACAATGACACTGCTAAAATAATCAAATGTTTAGCAGGAAACCACTTTGCCAGCATTATCATGTCATTACCTTTAGACAAGGTAATGTTGTCATTAGCCAGCAAAGTTTAAAAAAATAGATAGCATTGCTAACGAGTGTCCTCCCCTCAATCTTAGCTAACTATCTAACGTTACACTGCATTTAAAGTCAATCTGACATTATCAAAAGGATGAAAAAAGTTTTTCTGACTAATTATTTGCCTCCTTTTGAATGCATTGTATTTCCAAGCCACTGTAATGCACTGTTGATAAAAACTTCATCAGCGCTCGATGCATTGAGTAGAATGCACAGTTGGGCATTAGTCCAAAACGAACGTTCAAAACATTATTCTAACGAAACATGCAACCCATGAATAGTGTAGTGTAGTGTAGTGTAGTGTAGTGTAGTGTAGTGTAGTGTAGTGTAGTGTAGTGTAGTGTAGTGTAGTGGACACTACCATTCAAACGTTTGGGGTCACTTACAAATGTCCTTGTTTTTGAAAGAAAAGCACATTTTTTGTCCATTAAAATAACATCAAATCGATCAGAAATACAGTGTAGATATTGTTAATGTTGTAAATGACTTGTAGCTGGAAAAGGCTGATTTTTTATGGAATATCTACATAGGCATACAGAGGCCCATTATCAGCAACCATCACTCCTGTGTTCCAATGGCACGTTGTGTTAGCTAATCCAAGTTTATCATTTTAAAAGGCTAGTTGATCATCAGAAAACCCTTTTGCAATTATGTTAGCATAGCTGAAAACTGTTGTTCTGGGCAGATTTGCAAAGAAAAAGCCAGACTGGCTAATAAAAATAAAAGATTCAGATGGGCAAAAGAACACAGACACTGGACAGAGGAACTCTGCTTAGAAGGCCAGCATCCCGGAGTCACCTCTTCACTGTTGATGTTGAGACTGGTGTTTTGCTGATACTATTTCATGAAACTGCCAGCTGAGGACTTGTGATGCATCTGTTTCTCAAACTAGAGATTCTAATGTACTTGCCCTCTTGTTCAGTTGTACACCGGGGCCTCCCACTCCTCTATCTATTCTGGTTAGAGTCAGTTTACACTGTTCTGTGAAAGGAGTAGTACACAGCATTGTACGAGATCTTCAGTTTCTTGGCAATTTCTCGCATGGAATAGCCTTCATTTCCTCAGAACAAGAATAGACTGATGAGTTTCAGAAGAAAGTTGTTTGTTTCTGGCCATTTTAAGCCTGTAATCGAACCCACAAATGCAGATTCTCCAGATACTCAACTAGTCTAAAGAAGGCCAGTTTTATTGCTTCTTTAATCAGAACAACAAAAAATTATAAACTTGGATTAGCTAACACAACGTTATAAGGTTATGATGTTATGACGTTATAAGGTTATGATGTTATAAGGTTATGATGTCATGAGGTTACGATGTTATGAGGTTATGATGTTATGAGGTTATGATGTTATGAGGTTACGATGTTATGAGGTTATGATGTTATAAGGTTATGATGTCATGAGGTTACGATGTTATGAGGTTACGATGTTATACGGTTATGATGTTATGAGGTTACGATGTTATAAGGTTGCGAAGTTATGATGTTATGAGGTTACGATATTATGTTATGAGGTTACGGTGTTATGTTATGAGGTTACGATGTTATAAGAAATGTTATGTCCTCCAGACCACCAAGGTGGTGGTAAAAGCACACTTTTCTCATGTTCTTTCACCCTCTTTTCTCATGTTCTTTCACCCTCTTTTCTCATGTTCTTTCACCCTCTTTTCTCATGTTCTTTCACCCTCTTTTCTCATGTTCTCTCACCTTCTTTTCTCATGTTCTCTCACCCTCTTTTCTCATGTTCTCTCACCCTCTTTTCTCATGTTGTTTCACCCTCTTTTCTCATGTTCTTTCACCCTCTTTTCTCATGTTCTTTCACCCTCTTTTGTCATGTTCTCTCACCTTCTTTTCTCATGTTCTCTCACCCTCTTTTCTCATGTTCTTTCACCCTCTTTTCTCATGTTCTCTCACCCTCTTTTCTCATGTTCTCTCACCCTCTTTTCTCATGTTCTCTCACCTTCTTTTCTCATGTTCTCTCACCCTCTTTTCTCATGTTCTCTCACCCTCTTTTCTGATGTTGTTTCACCCTCTTTTCTCATGTTCTTTCACCCTCTTTTCTCATGTTCTTTCACCCTCTTTTCTCATGTTCTCTCACCTTCTTTTCTCATGTTCTCTCACCCTCTTTTCTCATGTTCTCTCACCCTCTTTTCTCATGTTCTCTCACCTTCTTTTCTCATGTTCTTTCACCCTCTTTTCTCATGTTCTCGCTCTTTCCTCCACATCCCTCTCCCCTTCTTCACATCCCACTCTTCCCCTGTCTCCTTGCCAGCTTCCTTTCTCCCCTATTCACCTCCCTCTTCCCCGTCCTCTCACTATTCACCTCCCTCTTCCCTGTCCTCTCACTATTCACCTCCCTCTTCCCTGTCCTCTCACTATTCACCTCCCTCTTCCCTGTCCTCTCACTATTCACCTCCCTCTTCCCTGTCCTCTCACTATTCACCTCCCTCTTCCCTGTCCTCTCACTATTCACCTCCCTCTTCCCCGTCCTCTCACTCTTCATCTCCCTCTACCCCGTCCTCTCGCTACCTCATCTTCTCTCCTCTGCCTCAACCTCTCTACAACTCTCCCCTCCCCTCCCCTTCTACCCCCATCCTCCTCCTCTCCCTCCCTCTCTTACTATCACCCCCTACCAGGGTAGTCTCAATGTATCAGTGGGATAGACCATGGTACTGACAAACTCCAGTGTGGGTTTGATTCCTGCATGGACATAGACTGATTGTGTGTCAGTTAATGTTGCCAGTTCTGTACGTATTTTACCCTCAACCCTCTTCCTCCCTCTCCCCTCCCCTATCCCCCTCTCCAGCGCTCCTTCTGTAGTGTCATGGTGGATGAGTTGCGTGGTTCCCTGAAGTGCCAACGGCGCCTCAAACAGAAGCCTCAGCCGCCGGTCATTGTTAAGACCGAGGAGGTCATCAACATGCACACGTTGAATGACAGAAGACTGCCGGGCAAGGAGACCATGGCGTGATGGGGGGCAAAAGGTCAAGGGAAGGTCAAAAACACCCGTCAAGGTCAAATACACAGCCAGAGGATCTGGAGGGGTTGAATGAATGTTGATGCAATGTTAACGTAACCCGAAACTATATTGCATTTGCCCCCAGCTTTGGTAGTATGGTAGAGATGTTTCCTGTGGAAATGTAGACTGTCACCTCACTGTGACCGACGCTTTGTGAAAGAGACTTTTTGGAGGATTGTGGGGACAAGTTAAAGGATTGTGAGGTGAATGGATCTTTGAGATGGATCTCAATGGGGATTAAACGGGAAGAACTCAAAATGCAGGTCTGTTGAGGCTGTCTTCACAGTCAGTGACTCGACACACACACCTGTTCAGAGCATCACACTACACCTTGAGACCATAACATCCCAAGAAATGAGTTGTTGTTTTTCTGTTGATGTCATTTACACTATTGTCAAATCTGTGTGTGTGTCCAGTCGATCAAAATGGATCTCACTACAGGTGATTATGATATGGAATGTTACAAAGTGCCAAATGTTGAATAAGAACTGTATAAAGAAAATAGAGAGGATAGCCAGTTTCTAAAATATGTATTTATTTCATTTTAAATCATTGATGTTGATTGATCTCCCTAATACTCATTGTTTATCTTCTGTAATGCCTTCATTGTGACAAAGTTCGGCCATCATAAAGAAGTGACATATTACTTTCAATGCCTCCACAAACATGCTGTACAGTGTCAAAAATAAGATTACAGTCTGCCATTGGGTGTCAATATCCACTGTTTAAAGGCAGGATTTCTACAACAAAGAAATTGTTCTTTTTGTATGCAGACAAAGTTTTGTAGTACTTTCTATCAGAGTAGCATTCTCTGTGGACTTCACATAGTGTATGTAGCAGGTGCCAACTTGGGTGCCAACTTGGGGTGTCAACTCCTAATTCTGTCTACTGGTGATTCAGGGCCCTCCCCCGGTCTGGAGCCTCCTCACTGTGCCGTGTAGGGCCCTTCTCTCCTCCTCTGTCATAGGGCCACACTGTCTGCTCCATGGGGCCGTTCTACAGCTGCCTCCCCATCTCCCTACTAAACCTGGCTTACATAGCTACACAGTGGTTGTCTCGATAATTTGAACTCCTTTTCTCTATGACCACTGATCTGGTAGGACTTGACAGGTGGAAGCAATATGGTAAAAACCTATCCAGTCTTTTATCTATCAATGGTCATGAAAGAGGAAGGGTGTGCTCGTTCAGAGTAGGATGAAGTTGCCCCTAGATGCTGATAGTGGGTCACTTTTGCATTTTCCCACTAATGGTTAAAGAGCGGCTGAACTCACTTCAATATGTTTCTCTGCTGCTAATGAAGAAAAACGAGATTTGAGTCTTGGGGTTGTTGTTCGATGTGGGTGTGTTATGTTCACTTTATCGTACCCTTGCAGTTACTGTTGTTTGTCCCTCTTGAGTCACGATAGCAACAATATAGCCACTAGCACTTCCTCAAAATAGTCCGAATTAATCTAAGATAAATCACGAAATGTGTAATGAATTTTGACGTTTTTGCCAAGGATTTATTTTCTTTAATTTTTTTACATCTTTCTAAGGTTTTGGTGCAGTATTTCAAAAGATAAAATATGTGCATGAAAAAGTCAGTGGACTGCAGACAGTATTGAGACAGCTGCTGCTGTCTGCGCTCAGGACTGATTTCTGAGAACACGTCTACAACTCATCAGCAAGCTGTTGCGCTATCGTAAGTAAAGCACAAGCTGCTACACAGTGTTTATCAGTGCCCCAAATCACTAGCTAGATAAGTTCCATCTCTGTGTATGTCAATGAAGCTCGTTAGTAGTAGCAAGCAGGCACATAGAGCCGGCAGGCCACGATAGCTAAATCAGCTTATCAAGCCGCTGGTGATTGGTGACGTGCTTCGGTATCGTTTCGTTTTTTACAACTTTCTCACTATCTATTACCACAGTGTGGGTCTGGCAGTCTGTTTATCTGGCAGTGTTTCATAGGGAATCACGTTACAAAACAGGTCACGGCTGGACACAAGACTCTCGAGAATGGGTTTTAATATTGACAAGTGGCAGTTGAGATGCAAGTGCGCATCATCTCAATTTCTTTTTTTCCCAAAACACTTGCAGACACTATGAAACGCATCAGAAAACAGCCACTCTTTAAAGGGCTTTGGGGCCAAGTCTTTTTTCAACGTAACATTGCTGATGTCTTGTCTTATGTGAACCAGTCCGAGTCCGAGGCTCTGCATAATGGACAGAGTTGTCTCACTGTCTGGAGGTTCACTGCTATGATTGGACAGAGTGCAATCAGCGCAGCTGCTTCTCCGTGCATTCTCCCATCCCCGTCCTCTGGTGTTACCATCCTGTGTTAGTGGGAAAGTGGACATGTAATCCAAACCAAACGCTGTTGTAATTTGTGACAACCTTCGTTACACAAATCTCACAAAATTCAGTTTTGGAATATACTGACCCACATTATTCTACTTACACTTTTTAATCAAGTGGCACTGGAATAAATGTTTCTGACTAATATCGATGCCGCACAGAGAAGTCGTTTTTTTGCGTTCAGTTGCCCTTTGAGGTTAGGATTGGGGAGGGGAAACTTCACCCCGGAGCGTCTCATTCCTAAAAGGTTCCATCCCCAGAAAATAAAATGCAAAATACAAAGGTTGATGTTTCTGAAAATATTTGTGCTGTACAAGAATGAATGAAAGTAGGATTTATGAGTAATTTCAAGAAACCATTTAGGAACAATAGAGGGGGTTCCATGTGTTGTTTTTGTTCTACCAGTATTGCTTGTCATTTTCTACCTGCTAGATTCAGTGGTACAACGTGTAATGGTTGAATAATAATTAGGAAGATTTATCAGAAAATATCCAATTGTATTTTCCCCCCAAAAATGAGGTAATAGATTTTATTTGACATTGATGCAAGGTTTTACAAAAAAATATATAATAAATAAAACTCATAACTATTCATTTGTTTTTGATACTATATTTATCTTTGTAAACTGTTTAACCTTTATTGTTGCTGTGTGTGTGTGCGCATGTGTGAGTGTGTGTGAGTGTGTGGGCGTCCGTGCAAGATAAAATCTACACATTGTCTGATGTTCAACTAAGTCCACACAATGAAGTCATTCTGATGCATGAATAACAAGAACATGTCTGTGTATTCTCTCATAGGTCCCCACTGTCTGTGTATTCTCTCATAGGTCCCCACTGTCTGTGTATTCTCTCATAGGTCCCCACTGTCTGTGTATTCTCTCATAGGTCCCCACTGTCTGTGTATTCTCTCATAGGTCCCCACTGTCTGTGTATTCTCTCATAGGTCCCCACTGTCTGTGTATTCTCTCATAGATCCCCACTGTCTGTGTATTCTCTCATAGGTCCCCACTGTCTGTGTATTCTCTCATAGGTCCCCACTGTCTGTGTATTCTCTCATAGGTCCCCACTGTCTGTGTATTCTCTCATAGGTCCCCACTGTCTGTGTATTCTCTCATAGGTCCCCACTGTCTGTGTATTCTCTCATAGGTCCCCACTGTCTGTGTATTCTCTCATAGGTCCCCACTGTCTGTGTATTCTCTCATAGGTCCCCACTGTCTGTGTTTTCTCTCATAGGTCCCCACTGTCTGTGTATTCTCTCATAGGTCCCCACTGTCTGTGTATTCTCTCATAGGTCCCCACTGTCTGTGTATTCTCTCATAGGTCCCCACTGTCTGTGTATTCTCTCATAGGTCCCCACTGTCTGTGTATTCTCTCATAGGTCCCCACTGTCTGTGTATTCTCTCATAGGTCCCCACTGTCTGTGTTTTCTCTCATAGGTCCCCACTGTCTGTGTATTCTCTCATAGGTCCCCACTGTCTGTGTATTCTCTCATAGGTCCCCACTGTCTGTGTATTCTCTCATAGGTCCCCACTGTCTGTGTATTCTCTCATAGGTCCCCACTGTCTGTGTATTCTCTCATAGGTCCCCACTGTCTGTGTATTCTCTCATAGGTCCCCACTGTCTGTGTTTGCGTGCGTACGTATAGAACTCCTTGATAAATCTTTCCTGTCCATGGGTCCCCACTGTGTGTGTGTGTTTGTGTGTGTGTGTCCGTTTGCGTGCGCGCGTGCGTGCGTATAGAACACCTTGATAAATCTTTCCTGTCCATGGGTCCCTACTGTGTGTGTGTGTGTGCGCGCGCTCGAGTGCGAGCATGCATATAGAACTCCTTGATAAAGCTTTCCTGTCCATGGGTCCCCACTGTGTGTGTGTGTGTGCGAGTGCGAGCGTGCGTATAGAACTCCTTGATAAAGCTTTCCTGTCCATGGGTCTCCACGGAGCCGTCCTTGGTGTGTCAGCGCAGGGCCATGGCTTCGTCCCCACTGAGGCCCCTTCAGGTCCAGGTAACAGGCCAGGAAGGTGCCTGTTCTGCCCACACCAGCCTTACAGTGGATCGCCACCGGTTGGGAAAAACATCATGGGTCAGTTAGTTATCGGGTACCTCCTATATTAGGGTACCTGATACTTATATAAGGACCTATAACACATAACATATTCAAAACCCGAACATATTGCATTCACAAACGGTACATAAAAATGTCATATGTCCACAACTGTTTATACTGTTGGTCATATATTGCAGTTGTTTGATGTGTTTTATAGCTTATGCACTGCTTTGGATGCAACGTATATGAGCTCTGAGTACGTTATGAACCTCTTAGGTAGGTAACCTTCAAGTTAGGTGTGTCGTGGAAATTTCAATACTGAGTGAGACTTAGACAATTATTCAAGCAATCATCTTTATTTAACATAGATTAATCATTGCAATAATGAAGCCGTCGACTGGCACACTCTGAAGTGTGTGTTGCTGAGAGCTTCACATTTACAGAAATGCAGCGTTGTTTTTATAAGGAAAAGGGGATACATAATCAGTTGTCCAATTGAAATGTGTCTTCCACATTTAACCCAACTCCTCTGAATCAGAGGAGGTGCAGGGGGCTGCCTTCATCAACATCCACATAACTGCCTTGCTCAGATTTTGTACCTTGTCAGTTCAGGGATTCGATCCCGCAACCTTCTGGTTACTGGCTCAACGCCCAACGCTCTAACCACCTTCCGCCCTTATATAGTAGACCTAAAAATGCTTAATCATGGCTGGTTCCACCCCTCCCATGCAGACCAAGGGGCATCATAAGCCACTCTGGGTTCATCTCCTGGTCATCTGCCTCTGGTGTTGTTTTTAACCCCACCTTGTCTACGTTTCCCAGATGCAAGGATTATTAGGA
Source organism: Oncorhynchus kisutch (assembly GCF_002021735.2). Classification (NCBI taxonomy): domain Eukaryota; kingdom Metazoa; phylum Chordata; class Actinopteri; order Salmoniformes; family Salmonidae; genus Oncorhynchus; species Oncorhynchus kisutch. The sequence goes on along the minus strand of NC_034185.2, from coordinate 13,306,054 downwards.
ATACTGAGGCCTTTGTTCTGTTCCTCCAGGCTCTCTCTATCTCGGTGACACACACCACATCTTGTCTATGCAATGCTCAGTCCGACCGGGGACATCTCCCTCACATGCACCACTAATCATAGAATGGAATGTGGCTGTTGGTTTTTATCACCAAGACATCAATCATTTGTCAGCTCAAGCTATCTCTAGTAAAATCATACGCCCAGATTAGCTGCAGGGTGCTAGAGTGGAGACCATAAAACACAGCATTAGTAGGACAGAAATATCTTACTGTTGGTTAAGTAAATAATTGTTAAAAATCCAACAAATGAGGTAAATATGTAATTTTTCTGTCATAGGTGCTGCCAAATAAGCACATACATACCTCCCCTCTGGCTGGATTTTTGTTGTTGTTGTGGGGTTAGAAAGCCTAAATTCTTGCAATTCAACACATTTTGCCATGAGGCTGAGCGAAAATGTTGCTGTTTTAAAACTAATTTCCTGCATTTCTAGACATTTTGCCATGGGGCAGAGAGAATGTTTTGCAGTTTCATAGCTAATCTCATGCTTATTCTACACATATTGCCATGAGGCTGAGAAAATGTTGCAGATTTAAAGCTAATTTCCTGTAATTCTAAACATTTTGCTATGGTTTATGGCGTGTTCTTGTGATATCTGGGGACAACAGGCTTTTTTTAATTGAACCTTTATTTAATTAGGAAAGTCAGTTAAGAACACATTCTTATTTTACAATGACGGCCTACCCCGGCCAAACCCTCCCAATACCTGGATGACGCTGGGCCAATTGTACTCCTCCCTATGGGACTCCCAATCACAGCCGGTTGTGATACAGCCCGGGATCAAACCAGTGTCTGTAGTGACGCCTCTCGCACTGAGATGCAGTGCCTTAGACCGCTGCGCCACTCGGGAGCACTACCCACAAGAAGTTTCCTGGTCTCACTAATGAGACAAGACAAAATCACAGTCTAAAGAATGTTTGGAGATTCCAAAAACGGTGAGTGAACTGAACTGTCCCTTTAAGCGTACAGGTAAACTCATTCTGTGTTTAGTCTAGTTCAGCTCATTAGTTAAGTTTTCCTACTTATTATGTGGGTGTCATTCTTTTACACCAGCAATAGTTTAGATAGAAAAGGAAAAATGGTATTATCATATCTAATATTACACATTACAATAGGCTTCATCATCCTCATCTTACCTGAAAGATGGCCCAAATAGAATGAAAATAAACAGAGCCCAATGGGTGGTGGAGTCAGGACAGGATAACAACTATGATGGCTTTGGTTACGGGGGCCTTAAATACGTCTGCCAGAATGCACTGTGGGATGCGTGTCATGGTGTCATATCCACTCAGCGGTCACTGAGCCCACAGGTGTTTCACAATCCACCCAGGATGTTGCCCAGGACAATTAGCAAAAGAGAAAAGGAAATCCTAGAATATTAGAGTGAATTTCACTTTTTGATATTTTCAGTTCTTTGATGTATCAGCCAGAAGGACGATCATCCATTTACAGATATCCAACCATTTTTTAAACTTTTCTTTTTACAACCAACGGGATTACTGTTTTATCTAAGTGTTCTATCATCATCACTATGGATGTCACATATTATGACTGTCTGAGAGGACTGAGAAAAAATTTCTGGAATCGGGTGAAGGGAAATCAGGTAGAATATATGAGGATATTTAGCGTGAGGCGGTGAAGTTCTAGGGAAAATAGTCTGTCTGTCTGTGTGTTTACATCTCTGCCCGTCTTTACATCTGTCTGTCTGCCTTTCTGCTTGTCTGTCCTTCCGTCTGTCTGTCCGTGGTAAGTGTAATCTGACAAGTGCCGTTCTTGAAGGCTGTTACTTCTCGCGCAAATGGGGAGAGGTTCAGGATTTTTCTGACAGCGTACATTCTGAAAGTAATGATTAATAGCGTTTTCCAAGGCACAACAACAGGAGTGAAACCACCCGCTCTGCCCTCCACAGTGACAGGGAAGGGCAGGGAATGTGCCAGTGCATTCAGTAGGGAGGGAGTTAGTCTGTCACACTTATTTCCATCACATTATGGCTTCTCCATGGTGTATGGCTTCTATTGGGAAAGTATCCTCCTTGTACAAGGTCTTGGATGTTACACACAAACAGGAAGGAGAATGATATGTTGGTGTTGGAGAAGTTCAAGAGCTGTAAACGTCTTTTGTTTCATAATGTTTGTTCCAATTGCTTAGGCTACCAACCATCCGTGGCCCAGGAGAAAATGAAAAGGTCAAAGAAAAACACTGCAATTTCTCCATTTAGCTATGGCACCGTGAGTACTCAGAGTCCAGGGATATATATAATTCTAAAAACCAGGACAAATGGCCTCAACTGTCTTTTGATGTGTTTTGGAAGGTTGGAAGGACACAAGTGACGCAGCTCCAATATGTTCCAACCCCTGATAAGCATATAGTGACCTTGAATACCTCACTGGGATAGATTGAGATAGATTGAGATAGATTGGGATAGATTGAGATAGATTGGGATAGATTGAGATAGATTGGGATAGATTGAGGTAGTTTGGGATATATTAGGATAGATTAAGATAGATTGGGATAGACTGGGAAAGATTGAGATAGATTGGGATAGATTGAGATAGATTGGGATAGACTGGGAAAGATTGAGATAGATTTCCAAGTCAGTCTCAAACTAATGCATGAATGACAACACCTTTCTCAGTCATTTTATATATTATTATTTTGTACATCTCTGCAAACATGCTTTTCCTGCATTCAGCATTTTCAAAATGAAATTCCGGAGAAATGCAACAACAAGGGGAATCACTGCACCAGCTATCTGAGCAAGGCAAGCATTGTTGGTTTAAATGTGATGATTTGGTATGCATTAGGGGTTTTCCCTCTGTGTCTAGGCAGAGATAGCATGGGGACAACATTAGGGGTTTTCTCAGCAGTAGCATGTGTCTGGGTAGAGATAGCATGGGGACAACATTAGGGGTTTTCTCAGCAGTAGCATGTGTCTGGGTAGAGATAGCATGGGGACAACATTAGGGGTTTTCTCTCTGTGTCTAGGCAGAGATAGCATGGGGACAACATTAGGGGTTTTCTCAGCAGCAGCGTGTGTCTGGGTAGAGATAGCATGGGGACAACATTAGGGGTTTTCTCTCTGTCTCTAGGCAGAGATAGCATGGGGACAACATTAGGGGTTTTCTCTCTGTGTCTAGGCAGAGATAGCATGGGGACAACATTAGGGGTTTTCTCAGCAGTAGCATGTGTCTGGGTAGAGATAGCATGGGGACAACATTAGGGGTTTTCTCTCTGTGTCTAGGCAGAGATAGCATGGGGACAACATTCAGGGTTTTCTCAGCAGTAGCATGTGTCTGGGTAGAGATAGCATGGGGACAACATTAGGGGTTTTCTCAGCAGTAGCATGTGTCTGGGTAGAGATAGCATGGGGACAACATTAGGGGTTTTCTCTCTGTGTCTAGGCAGAGATAGCATGGGGACAACATTAGGGGTTTTCTCAGCAGTAGCATGTGTCTGGGTAGAGATAGCATGGGGACAACATTAGGGGTTTTCTCTCTGTGTCTAGGCAGAGATAGCATGGCGACAACATTAGGGGTTTTCTCAGCAGCAGCATGTGTCTGGGTAGAGATAGCATGGGGACAACATTAGGGGTTTTCTCAGCAGTAGCATGTGTCTGGGTAGAGATAGCATGGGGACAACATTAGGGGTTTTCTCAGCAGTAGCATGTGTCTGGGTAGAGATAGCATGGGGACAATATTAGGGGTTTTCCCTCTGTGTCTAGGCAGAGATAGCATGGGGACAACATTAGGGGTTTTCTCAGCAGTAGCATGTGTCTGGGCAGACAGCAGAGATGGGAACGCACGTGTTTGTGTCTGCCCTTGTGTGTGTGTGTCCTCTCAGTATTCACTGTTCCTGCGTGGGGCTTAACATGTTTCCCACACATGCTCTTGGGAAGGATTAAAACTTCCCTCAGGTAGGAATAAAAAAAAATCCAACTAAAAATGATATTTGTGTCATGAAGCATTTTCATTGGGTTTCTCTCTCAGTGCCGCTCTGCTCTATTCTCCCCGTGGCAGATGCGGTGTGGTATATGACAGCTGCAGAGTGGGAGAACACATCTTGCTAAATGATTCACGTTAGCTACTAGCGCTTCTCCACATTGCCCCAATGGAGTCTTTCATTGGCAATGTTTTCATTGAGTGTGTGTTTTATGTGAAAAAAATGTCATGTGCGCCAGCCACCTTGACAACTCCATCTTGCATCTGACACCAGCTTGTTAGATATGTCTGTTTCCTTGACAGCCAGGGGGGGGGGGTTAGTAGATAATGTGAACGCTCTGTTTCTAGGAATCTGGATTTAGTTGTTTATTTTGACTGGCTAAGTTAAACAGGTGGTCAATGCGAAACGCTGCATGGTCAAACTTTATGAGCAACTCTTTTTGTTTTATGAGCTGAAATAAAAGATCCCAGAAATTGTCCATATATACAAAAAGCTTATTTCTCTCAAATGTTGTGCACAAATTAGTTTACATCCCTGTTAGTGAGCATTTTTATCCTGAGGAGTATTTCTGTCTGAAATAAAGCCCCTTTGTGGGGAAAAACAAATTCTGTTCGGCGGGGCCCGGAGTCATGTGTGCCCGGAGTCATGTGGGCCCGGAGTCATGTGTGCCCGGAGTCATGTGGGCCCGGAGTCATGTGGGCCCGGAGTCATGTGTGCCCGGAGTCATGTGGGCCCGGAGTCATGTGGGCCCGGAGTCATGTGTGCCCGGAGTCATGTGGGCCCGGAGTCATGTGTGCCCGGAGTCATGTGGGCCCGGAGTCATGTGGGCCCGGAGTCATGTGGGCCCGGAGTCATGTGGGCCCGGAGTCATGTGTGCCCGGACTCATGTGTGCCCGGAGTCATGTGTGCCCGGAGTCATGTGTGCCCGGAGTCATGTGTGCCCAGTCATGTGTGCCCAGTCATGTGAAATCCATAGATTTATTTATTTCCATTGACTGATTTCCTTATATGAACTGTAACTCAGCTAAACCTTTGACATTGTTGCATGTTGTGTTTATATTTTTGTTCGGTATACTTCAGCTGTGAACCAATGGAATTGTCTCAAAAGTGCTAACTCCAAATTGAATCAATACATATCTGACATGTATTTGACCGAGAAGTGGTGTCTTATTGTGTTGATCAATTGAAACTGATGGAGTACTGTTTTACATCATCACTGAGTCTGTCAATGGAACGTAAGTATCATTCATGAATCTCTTGGTCAGTCTGATAAGTCTGACCTACACCCAGAGGTCAAGAAGTCAACCAGGGAGTGCAGTGGGTAGGTCTCACACTGATTATATCATAATGTTGTTACACGTTCAATTGATCCTGCTTTGTCATCACGTGATTGGTTTCATCTGCTTATCGTACCACCATGGCATGCTGTTCTGTATTCTGATAGGTGGGATGCTGTCTTAGATTGTTTTGGTAATTCAGAAAGAGGTCGTTTGTGGAGGGGGGGGGGGGGGGGGGGGGATCGGTGGTTACTTCTGACCAAACTAAAGTGTGACCATTTAATAATGTTAGTTTAGAGCCCTGCACACTCAACACTATGTGCATAAGACTACGCAGATTACCTGGTTCAACTTTTCTTGGGGATTTATTTTGCCTCATTTCTCAACTACTACTGCAATTTAGGGAAAGCAAACAATACATCAGAAATAGCAGCCTTCTATTCCCTATACAGTCAACCACGAATGATCGATGATCCACAATGCTTCGTGTCTCTCACACCGCTGAGTACGCCGATTCTCTCTGATGATCGCATAGAATAGACTAGGACCCATCTGGAACCATTCATGTCTATGGAGGGAACAGGAAGTGAGTCATCCGAACGAACAGTGATTAGGGTGAATGGACAGTCCACAGTCACTCCTTAGACAGTCAGACTGACATACGATGCCCGTGTAGATCAGTTGGTAGAGCACGGCACTTGCAGGAGCGTGGGTTCAATTCCCGGGACCACTCATATGTAAAATAATGATGCGCTTATGACTATAAGTCTCTTTGGATAAAAACACCAGCTAAATTACATGTATTATTATATGGGTAGGATCCTGACAAGTAGGTACGTATTGGTGTCTAAAGCTAGACCATTCCATCCAACATTAATGAGAGTAGATCTAAGACTATAGTTGACTCTTTCAGTTAAAAGCATTTGATTTTGTAATGGCATAGGCCTACACTCTTTTGTATTTGTGTGCCCATGAGAACTGTTTTCACGGAGAAACATAATGACCTGTTACGTAGGCATACAGTAGTTACATTGCATTATCTGAGATCTCCAAAATCTAGGAATCATTCAGGGTGTAGGCCTTTCCTGCAGTCAAATGATCAAGTCACCCTCTAGTGGGCTTATTTGTGGAATGTTATTCATATTTATTTTATTTTATTATTAATAAACATGAAAAATAAATAAAACGAAGAATATCCTGTGTTTCTATGTCAACCGGTTTTGTTATTTGTCTTCTGTGACGTATATAAAGTGTATTATTGGGATGCAAACTCAAAATGTAATACATGTCAACTCTATATCTGACATGGTACAGGTGTCTTCTTTTTCAAAGCCCACAACCATGCGTGTGACGTATATACTTTTGTTTCAAAGTAGATTTGTTTAATACTACCACGAAACACTGAGTGACCCTGATTTAGTCTACTGTAGTAAATTACATTTTTCTAATTCAATTGTAAAATGATTAAGAATTAACACTGTCATAAATGTAATTCATGTAATGAAAGAAAGGTAGTGTTTTATGTCACAGGATCTGTGAAGACAAAGCATTCAACTCATGAACTAGGGTGTAAACATGTTTTGATTCAACTCGTGTATGGTATTGAATGTAGGCTACCTGTTCTGTGTGTGTTCATGTTTGTAAAATTACCGGTGCTGGAGTAGGCCTAGTGGAGGATAAACGCTAACTAAATACAGTTAACCCACCTTTTTCAGAAAAATGCATTGAAAGTATAGCGAGCGTAACTTTCTTTCACTGCTGCTGGCCATCAGTTTACTCACCTATTTTGTTGTTAACACTACATCACTGGCTACCGGGAGGCCTATTTGATGTTGATGGTAACAGGCCTAAACATCGTAACTTAGTCAAGTAAATTGACCTGTGTGTTGGTGACCATCCCGTTTTTCCCGGACATTTCAGGAGTCCTGACATTTCAGGCTACAAAAAATATGAATTGGTCAGCAAGGCGCATCAATTAATGTAGGCCTAATCGATCTAGGCCTAATCAATGTAGGCCTAATCAATGGAGATCGCTGAATGTCATTAGGCACACTGTTGGTGTTTTATAAACAGATGTTTATTTCCATTCACCAAATGGTGTTTGGATTATTTTGGAGTGGACGAACATGCACAGGTAGCCTACATTTTGAAGTGATTTGTTTGACAATCAGATGAAGCATCATGACTGGTTGTGTTCATGCCACATTTAAGGGTAATACATTTTTACTGTTAAATGTTAAAAGATTGTAAAATGATGTCTTTATTATTAGACTCGCAAACGTGTGCACCCAATAGAGACCCCACACTCTGCCTAAATATCTATACCACAGAAGCCTGACCCTCCCACACTCTGCCTAAATATCTATACCACAGAAGCCTGACCCTCCCACACTCTGCCTAAATATCTATACCACAGAAGCATGACCCTCCCACACTCTGCCTAAATATCTATACCACAGAAGCCTGACCCTCCCACACTCTGCCTAAATATCTATACCACAGAAGCCTGACCCTCCCACACTCTGCCTAAATATCTATACCACAGAAGCCTGACCCTCCCACACTCTGCCTAAATATCTATACCACAGAAGCCTGACCCTCCCACACTCTGCCTAAATATCTATACCACAGAAGCATGACCCTCCCACACTCTGCCTAAATATCTATACCACAGAAGCCTGACCCTCCCACACTCTGCCTAAATATCTATACCACAGAAGCATGACCCTCCCACACTCTGCCTAAATATCTATACCACAGAAGCATGACCCTCCCACACTCTGCCTAAATATCTATACCACAGAAGCCTGACCCTCCCACACTCTGCCTAAATAGCTATACCACAGAAGCCTGACCCTCCCACACTCTGCCTAAATATCTATACCACAGAAGCCTGACCCTCCCACACTCTGCCTAAATATCTATACCACAGAAGCATGACCCTCCCACACTCTGCCTAAATATCTATACCACAGAAGCATGACCCTCCCACACTCTGCCTAAATATCTATACCACAGAAGCATGACCCTCCCACACTCTGCCTAAATATCTATACCACAGAAGCATGACCCTCCCACACTCTGCCTAAATATCTATACCACAGAAGCCTGACCCTCCCACACTCTGCCTAAATATCTATACCACAGAAGCCTGACCCTCCCACACTCTGCCTAAATATCTATACCACAGAAGCCTGACCCCCACACTCTGCCTAAATATCTATACCACAGAAGCATGACCCTCCCACACTCTGCCTAAATATCTATACCACAGAAGCCTGACCCCCACACTCTGCCTAAATATCTATACCACAGAAGCCTGACCCCCACACTCTGCCTAAATATCTATACCACAGAAGCCTGACCCCCCACACTCTGCCTAAATATCTATACCACAGAAGCATGACCCCCACACTCTGCCTAAATATCTATACCACAGAAGCCTGACCCTCCCACACTCTGCCTAAATATCTATACCACAGAAGCCTGATCCACCCCTCCCCCCCACACTCTGCCTAAATATCTATACCACAGAAGCCTGACCCCCCCACACTCTGCCTAAATATCTATACCACAGAAGCCTGATCCCCCCCCCCCCCCCCCCACACTCTGCCTAAATATCTATACCACAGAATCAAATCAAATGTTATTGGTCACATACACATGGTTAGCAGATGTTAATGCGAGTGCTTCTAGTTCCGACCGTGCAGTAATATCTAACAAATAATCGAACAATTTCACAACAACTACCTTATACACACAAGTGTAAAGGAATGAATAAGAATATGTACATATAAATATATGGATGAGCGATGGCCGAACGGCATAGGCAAGATGCAGTAGATGGTATAGAGTACAGTATATACATATGAGATGAGTAATGTAGGGTATGTAAATAGTATCTAAAGTGGCATTGTTTAAAGTGACTAGTGATACATTTATTATATCCAATTTTTTATTATCAAAGTGGCTAGAGATTTGAGTCAGTATGTTGCAGCAGCCGCTCAATGTTAGTGATGGCTGTTTAACAGTCTGATGGCCTTGAGATAGAGGCTGTTTAACAGTCTGATGGCCTTGAAATAGAAGCTGTTTTTCAGTCTCTCGGTCCCAGCTTTGATGCACCTGTACTGACCTCGCCTTCTGGATGATAGCTGGGTGAACAGGCAGTGGCTCAGGGGGTTGCTGTCCTTGATTATCTTTTTGGCCTTCCTGTGACATCAGGTGGTGTAGGTGTCCTGGAGGGTAGGTAGTTTGCCCACGGTGATGGGTTGTGCAGACCTCACTACCCTCTGGAGAGCCTTACAGCTGTGGGCGGAGCAGTTGCTGTACCAGGCGGTGATACAGCCCAACAGGATGCTCTCGATTGTGCATCTGTAAAAGTTTGTGAGTGTTTTTAGTGACAAGCCAAATTTCTTCAGCCTCCTGAGGTTGAAGAGGCGCTGTTGCAGATTTTTCACCACGCTGTCTGTGTCAGTTTGTCCGTGATATGTACGCCTATGAACTTAAAACTTTCCACCTTCTCCACTACTGTCCTGTCGATGTGGATAGCGGGGTGCTCTCTCTGCTGTTTCCTGAAGTCCACGATTATCTCCTTTGTTTTGTTGACGTTGAGTGTGAGATTATTTTCCTGGCACCACACTCCGAGGGCCCTCAGCTCCTTCTTGTAGGCCGTCTCGTGGTTGTTGGTAATCAAGCCTACCACTGTAGTGTCGTCTGCAAACTTGATGATTGAGTTGGAGGCGTGCATGGCCACGCAGTCATGGGTGAACAGGGAGTACAGGAGAGGGCTGAGAATGCACCCTTGTGGGCCCCCAGTGTTGACGATCAGCAGGGTGGAGATGTTGTTTCCTACCCTCACCACCTGGGGGTGGCCCTTCAGAAAGTCCAGGACCCAGTTGCACAGGGTGGGGTCGAGACACAGGGTCTCGAGATTAATGATGAGTTTGGAGGGTACTATGGTGTTAAATGCTGAGCTGTAATCAATGAACAGCATTCTTACATCGGTATTCCTCTTCTCCAGATGGGTTAGGGCAGTGTGCAGTGTGATTGTCATTGCTTCGTCTGTGGACCTATTTGGGCGGTAAGCAAATTGGAGTGGGTCTCGGGTGACAGGTAAGGTGGAGGTGATATGATCCTTGATTGTCTCTCAAAGCCCTTCATGATGACGGAAGTGAGTGCTATGGGGCGAAAGTCATTTAGTTCAGTTACCTTAGCTTTCTTGGGAACAGGAATAATGATGGCCCTCTTGAAGCATGTGGGAACAGCAGACTGAGATAGGGATTGATTGAATATGTCCGTAAACATACCAGCCAGCTGGTCTGCACATGCTCTGAGGACACGGCTGGGGATGCCGTCTGGGCCTGCAGCCTGAGCTGTTGAATTGCGACTCTACTTTGTCTCTATACTGACGCTTAGCTTTTTGATTGCCTTGCGGAGGGAATAGCTACACTGTTTGTATTCGGTCATGTTTCTGGTCGCCTTGCCATGATTAAAAGCAGTGGTTCGCGCTTTCAGTTTTGCGCAAATGCTGCCATCAATCTACGGTTTCTGGTTGGGGAAGGTTTTAATAGTCACCATGGGTACAACATCACCGATGCACTTGCTAATAAACTCGCTCACAGGATCAGTGTATACATCAATGTTGTTGTCTGAGGCTATACAGAACATATCCCAGTCCACGTGATCGAAGCAATCTTGAAGCGTGGAATCAGATTGGTCAGACCAGCGTTGAACAGACCTGAGCACGGGCATTTCCTGTTTTAGTTTCTGTCTATAGGCTGTGAGCAACAAAATGGAGTCGTGGTCAGATTTGCCGAAAGGAGGGCGAGGGAGGGCTTTGTATGTGTTGCAGAAGTTAGAGTAGCAATGATCCAGAATTTTGCCAGCTCAGGTCGCGCATTCGATATACTGACACAATTTAGGGAGCCTTGTTTTCAGATTAGTTTTGTTAAAATCCCCAGCTACAATAAATGCAGCTTCAGGATATGTGGTTTCCAATTTACATAGAGTCCAATGAAGTCCTTTCATGGCCATCGAGATGTCTGCTTGGGGGTGGATATACATGGCTGTGATTATAATCTAAAGAGAATTCTCTTGGTAGATAATGCGGTCGACATTTGATTGTAAGGAATTCTAGGTCAGGTGAACAAAAGGACTTGAGTTCCTGTATGTTGTTATGATCACACCACAACTCGTTGATCATAAGGCATACACGCCCTCCCTTCTTCTTACCAGAGAGATGTTTGTTTCTGTTGGCGCGATGCGTGAAGAAACCAGGTGGATGTACCGACTCTGATAATGTATCCCGAGGGAGCCATGTTTCTATGAAACAGAGAATGTTCAATCTCTGATGCCTCTCTGGAAGGCAACTCTTGCTCGAATTTCGTCTACCTTATTGTCAAGAGACTGGACATTGGCGAGTAGTACGTGGAGAGCGGTGAGCAATGTGCCCGAACTACGGTGCCTGACCAGAAGACCGCTCCGTCTGCCTGGGTGGTGGTCCAAACAGACCAGTCATATTCCAGGTCGTAATGTTGGTAAGTTGACATTGCTCTTATATCCAATGATTTCCTACAGTAACAGTGGAAGAAATAATATATTAAAAAAACAAAATACTGCATAGCTTATTAAGAACCCGAGGCGAGGCAACCATCTCTGTCAGCGCCATCTGTCCTATTCCACAGAAGCCTGACCCCCCCCCCCCCCCCCCACACTCTGCCTAAACATCTATTCCACAGAAGCCTGATCCCCCCCCCCACACTCTGCCTAAATATCTATCCCACAGAAGCCTGCTCCCCCCCCACACTCTGCCTAAATATCTATCCCACAGAAGCTTGCTCCCCCCCCCACACACTCTGCCTAAATATCTATCCCACAGAAGCCTGCTTCCGCCCCCACACACTCTGCCTAAATATCTATCCCACAGAAGCCTGCTCCCCCCCCCACACTCTGCCTAAATATCTATCCCACAGAAGCCTGCTTCCCCCCCTCACACTCTGCCTAAATATCTATCCCACAGAAGCCTGCTCCCCCCCACACTCTGCCTAAATATCTATCCCACAGAAGCCTACTCCCCCCCTCACACTCTGCCTAAATATCTATCCCACAGAAGCCTGCGCCCCCCCCCCCTCCCACACTCTGCCTAAATATCTATCCCACAGAAGCCTGCCCCCCCCACACTCTGCCTAAATAGCTATCCCACAGAAGCCTGCTCCCCCCCACACTCTGCCTAAATATCTATCCCACAGAAGCCTGCTCCCCCCCCACACTCTGCCTAAATATCTATCCCACAGAAGCCTGCTTCCCCCCCTCACACTCTGCCTAAATATCTATCCCACAGAAGCCTGCGCCCCCCCCCTCCCACACTCTGCCTAAATATCTATCCCACAGAAGCCTGCTCCCCCCCCCCACACTCTGCCTAAATATCTATCCCACAGAAGCCTGCTCCCCCCCACACTGTGCCTAAATATCTATCCCACAGAAGCCTGCTCCCCCCCCACACTCTGCCTAAATATCTATCCCACAGAAGCCTGCTTCCCCCCCTCACACTCTGCCTAAATATCTATCCCACAGAAGCCTGCCCCCCCCACACTCTGCCTAAATAGCTATCCCACAGAAGCCTGCTTCCCCCCCTCACACTCTGCCTAAATATCTATCCCACAGAAGCGTGCTCCCCCCCCCACTCTGCCTAAATATCTATCCCACAGAAGCCTGCCCCCCCCCCCCCCCCCACACTCTGCCTAAATATCTATCCCACAGAAGCCTGCCCCCCCCCCACACTCTGCCTAAATATCTATCCCACAGAAGCCTGCTCCCCCCCCACACTCTGCCTAAATATCTATCCCACAGAAGCCTGCTCCCCCCCCCACACTCTGCCTAAATATCTATCCCACAGAAGCCTGCTCCCCCCCCCACACTCTGCCTAAATATCTATCCCACAGAAGCCTGCTCCCCCCCCACACTCTGCCTAAATATCTATCCCACAGAAGCCTGCCCCCCCCACACTCTGCCTAAATAGCTATCCCACAGAAGCCTGCTCCCCCCCACACTCTGCCTAAATATCTATCCCACAGAAGCCTGCTCCCCCCCCCACACTCTGCCTAAATATCTATCCCACAGAAGCCTGCTTCCCCCCCTCACACTCTGCCTAAATATCTATCCCACAGAAGCCTGCGCCCCCCCCCTCCCACACTCTGCCTAAATATCTATCCCACAGAAGCCTGCTCCCCCCCCCCACACTCTGCCTAAATATCTATCCCACAGAAGCCTGCTCCCCCCCCACACTCTGCCTAAATATCTATCCCACAGAAGCCTGCTTCCCCCCCTCACACTCTGCCTAAATATCTATCCCACAGAAGCCTGCCCCCCCCACACTCTGCCTAAATAGCTATCCCACAGAAGCCTGCTTCCCCCCCTCACACTCTGCCTAAATATCTATCCCACAGAAGCGTGCTCCCCCCCCCACTCTGCCTAAATATCTATCCCACAGAAGCCTGCCCCCCCCCCCCCCACACTCTGCCTAAATATCTATCCCACAGAAGCCTGCCCCCCCCCACACTCTGCCTAAATATCTATCCCACAGAAGCCTGCTCCCCCCCCACACTCTGCCTAAATATCTATCCCACAGAAGCCTGCTCCCCCCCCCACACTCTGCCTAAATATCTATCCCACAGAAGCCTGCTCCCCCCCCCCACACTCTGCCTAAATATCTATCCCACAGAAGCCTGCTCCCCCCCCACACTCTGCCTAAATATCTATCCCACAGAAGCCTGCTCCCCCCCCCACACTCTGCCTAAATATCTATCCCACAGAAGCCTGCTCCCCCCCCCACACTCTGCCTAAATATCTATCCCACAGAAGCCTGCTCCCCCCCCACACTCTGCCTAAATATCTATCCCACAGAAGCCTGCCCCCCCCACACTCTGCCTAAATAGCTATCCCACAGAAGCCTGCTCCCCCCACACTCTGCCTAAATATCTATCCCACAGAAGCCTGCTCCCCCCCCCACACTCTGCCTAAATATCTATCCCACAGAAGCCTGCTTCCCCCCCTCACACTCTGCCTAAATATCTATCCCACAGAAGCCTGCGCCCCCCCCCTCCCACACTCTGCCTAAATATCTATCCCACAGAAGCCTGCTCCCCCCCCCCACACTCTGCCTAAATATCTATCCCACAGAAGCCTGCTCCCCCCCCACACTCTGCCTAAATATCTATCCCACAGAAGCCTGCTTCCCCCCCTCACACTCTGCCTAAATATCTATCCCACAGAAGCCTGCCCCCCCCACACTCTGCCTAAATAGCTATCCCACAGAAGCCTGCTTCCCCCCCTCACACTCTGCCTAAATATCTATCCCACAGAAGCGTGCTCCCCCCCCCACTCTGCCTAAATATCTATCCCACAGAAGCCTGCCCCCCCCCCCCCCCCCACACTCTGCCTAAATATCTATCCCACAGAAGCCTGCCCCCCCCCCCACACTCTGCCTAAATATCTATCCCACAGAAGCCTGCTCCCCCCCCACACTCTGCCTAAATATCTATCCCACAGAAGCCTGCTCCCCCCCCCACACTCTGCCTAAATATCTATCCCACAGAAGCCTGCTCCCCCCCCCCACACTCTGCCTAAATATCTATCCCACAGAAGCCTGCTCCCCCCCCACACTCTGCCTAAATATCTATCCCACAGAAGCCTGCTCCCCCCCTCACACTCTGCCTAAATATCTATACCACAGAAGCCTGCGCCCCCCCCCCCCTCCCACACTCTGCCTAAATATCTATCCCACAGAAGCCTGCTCCCCCCCCCCCCACACTCTGCCTAAATATCTATCCCACAGAAGCCTGCTCCCCCCCCACACTCTGCCTAAATATCTATCCCACAGAAGCCTGCTCCCCCCCCCACACTCTGCCTAAATATCTATCCCACAGAAGCCTGCTCCCCCCCCCACACTCTGCCTAAATATCTATCCCACAGAAGCCTGCTCCCCCCCTCACACTCTGCCTAAATATCTATCCCACAGAAGCCTGCTCCCCCCCCCCCACACTCTGCCTAAATATCTATCCCACAGAAGCCTGCTCCCCCCCCCCCACACTCTGCCTAAATATCTATCCCACAGAAGCTTGATCCTCAAGTAGTTAACTGATTTTATTTAAATTAAATTAAAAAACTTACTTTCAAATAGCAAAGTTATCAGTACACTGCTACTGCCTGATGGCTCAGTTGGGAAGAGAGAGGCACATGCACATGTTTGGGTTCGATTCCCGCTGGGGTCACATCAACTAAAATGTAAAAATTTTACTATGCATTAAAAGTGTCTGCTAAAGTATTATATTTTAATAACAAATTCTTATTTACAATGACGGCCTAACCCAGACGACACTGGGCCAATTGTGCACCGCCCTATGGGACTCTCAATCACAGCCGGTTCTGCTACAGCCTAGAATCGAACCGGGGGGGTTACAAGATGCAAGAGGTTGCATTGGATTCTTTATTAGCCAATACCCTACCCATTTTTTTTTTTAATTCTCCCTCCTTTGTGATTCCCTCACACACTATTCTATCCATCCCAGCGTTAGAGGAATGCATTAGGCCTAGTCGAAGCTCCACTCTTTCATCCTGTCCTCTGCTTTAAAGTAATTTCCCTCTACTCAGAGGGATCCAAATGAAGAGAAGATGTAGAACCTTGCCTTTCTCTCCTCTTTTAGTCTGCCTCTTTCATCCTTCTTTCAACGTAGAATCTAGCACAAATTAGTTTTTCTTTCCTTTCGGAGCCTGGTTTTTTATGTCGAAATTGTCCATCAAATGACTCCTTAACAACCTTTATGTTCGGATGAAAGAGGAAACATGGACTGGGAACACACTCCTGAATATGATTATTATGATTATTCAAAGTGGAGACTAATGACGCATATATTATTCAAGGTGGACTTCTAAAAATAAGAGGCTAGTGTGCTGCCAGATGTAGCTACGCGCGTGAGGTAGAGTCACTGATAAAATGCAATTTATCTTGTATTCCCTGTGAGCGGGCTCCCGGTACCTCACTGGAAAGGTTAAAACATACAGCCTGTAGCCATAACTACAAAGGGCAACATGCTGCTTAGGACTGAGGGATAGCGTTATGAGAGCGAGAGAGAGAGAGAGAGAAAGGGGGTTAGAGAGATAGAGAGAGAGATAGAGAGAGAGGGGGGGTTAGAGAGAGAGCGAGAGAGAGAGATAGAGAGAGAGGGGGGGTTAGAGAGAGAGCGAGAGAGAGAGATAGAGAGAGGGGGTTAGAGAGAGAGAGAGAGAGCGAGAGAGAGATAGAGAGAGAGATAGAGAGAGAGAGATAGAGCGAGAGGGGGTTAGAGAGAGAGAGGGGGTTAGAGAGAGGCTGCAGTAATCTGCTTCCCTCCTCTCCTCAGACCAAGCAGCCCTCAGACCAAGCAGGGACACAGTTGAGGACTGCAGAAATAGACAAAGCAGCTCACCTATTAAATGGAAGCTGACCATAGAAACGCTCTACGAAGAAACAGAAGTGTCTATGGTGAGTCTGGGTGATCACTTTGGCTTGGCTACTGTGTCCTTCAACAACAGCACTCTATTGCCCTCTAGTGCAGGAACAGCAGAACAGTGTGTGTGTATTTTTAATTGAACCTTTATTTAACTAGGCAAGTCAGTTAAGAACAAATTCTTATTTACAATGACAGCCTACCCCGGCCAAACCTGTACCGACGCTGGGCCAATTGTGCACCACCCTATGGGACTCCCAATCACTGCCAGATGTGATTCAACCTGGATTCGACCCGGGGACTATAGTGACGCCTCTTACACTGACGATGCAGTGCCTTAGGTCGCTGCTCCACTCGGGCGCTCATGAGCGTGTGTGTGTTTTCTTCTATCCTTGTGAAAACCCTGCACACCATAACATAAACTTCATATCCCTCATTTACAGAGTGTTTCCTTTGTTTGATCAGTTACCGGTAGCCTACAGTCGGGAATGTCGCAGTTTGGGCAGCATGCACGCCAAATATACAGCTGGTTGCATTGTGGGCCATAGACATATAATCCATAGAAAGGTTTTGCAACCTCTTACCCTGACAATTTGAGTTTTAATATAATGGATAAACTAGCAATGGCTACCAGTCTTGACTTGAATTGGAATTGCCATTTATGGATTATATTTCTATGGTTGGTTGAGGCGTTCTGTTTGCCTTGTGCATTTCAAAATGCAATCGCGGGAAAAACATACAGTTTGGAAGGCAAATGCCTACTGCTGAAAAACAGAAGACTAATCAGTCTGTAGAACCAATAGAAGAAAATAATTTCTCAACCACACACAATTTTTAGTAGCTCATGCTGAGTTAGGGCATTGCCAAGAGGAGCGCATCAGCCATCACCGAGAGTAGTAGCCCATGGCTTCCTATTCATCATTAGGTGAGTCAGTGTCCCACTGGAAATTGTATTTAGTAGCCTACTGTAGTCTATAACAATGTGGCTTCATTGGCCTGGGATACTGTTGGTTTGAATTCAAGACCAGATTGATCTCAGTTTGTCAGCTCTGCTCGACTGTAACCTATAATAATGTGGCTTCATTGGCCTGGGCTACTGTTGGTTTGAATTCAAGACCAGATTGATCTCAGTTTGTCAGCTCTGCTCGACTGTAACCTATAATAATGTGGCTTCATTGGCCTGGGCTACTGTTGGTTTGAATTCAAGACCAGATTGATCTCAGTTTGTCAGCTCTGCTCGACTGTAACCTATAATAATGTGGCTTCATTGGCCTGGGCTACTGTTGGTTTGAATTCAAGACCAGATTGATCTCAGTTTGTCAGCTCTGCTCGACTGTAACCTATAATAATGTGGCTTCATTGGCCTGGGCTACTGTTGGTTTGAATTCAAGACCAGATTGATCTCAGTTTGTCAGCTCTGCTCGACTGTAACCTATAATAATGTGGCTTCATTGGCCTGGGCTACTGTTGGTTTGAATTCAAGACCAGATTGATCTCAGTTTGTCAGCTCTGATCGACTGTAACCTATAATAATGTGGCTTCATTGGCCTGGGCTACTGTTGGTTTGAATTCAAGACCAGTCAGCTCTGCTCGACTGTAACCTATAATAATGTGGCTTCATTGGCCTGGGCTACTGCTGGTTGGAATTCAAGACCAGTCAGCTCTGCTCGACTGTAACCTATAATAATGTGGCTTCATTGGCCTGGGCTACTGCTGGTTTGAATTCAAGACCAGTCAGCTCTGCTCGACTGTAACCTATAATAATGTGGCTTCATTGGCCTGGGCAACTGTTGGTTTGAATTCAAGACCAGTCAGCTCTGCTCGACTGTAACCTATAATAATGTGGCTTCATTGGCCTGGGCTACTGTTGGTTTGAATTCAAGACCAGTCAGCTCTGCTCGACTGTAACCTATAATCATGTGGCTTCATTGGCCTGGGCTACTGCTGGTTTGAATTCAAGACCAGTCAGCTCTGCTCGACTGTAACCTATAATAATGTGGCTTCATTGGCCTGGGCTACTGCTGGTTTGAATTCAAGACCAGTCAGCTCTGCTCGACTGTAACCTATAATAATGTGGCTTCATTGGCCTGGGCTACTGCTGGTTTGAATTCAAGACCAGTCAGCTCTGCTCGACTGTAACCTATAATAATGTGGCTTCATTGGCCTGGGCTACTGTTGGTTTGAATTCAAGACCAGTCAGCTCTGCTCGACTGTAACCTATAATAATGTGGCTTCATTGGCCTGGGCTACTGCTGGTTTGAATTCAAGACCAGTCAGCTCTGCTCGACTGTAACCTATAATAATGTGGCTTCATTGGCCTGGGCTACTGCTGGTTTGAATTCAAGACCAGTCAGCTCTGCTCGACTGTAACCTATAATAATGTGGCTTCATTGGCCTGGGCTACTGCTGGTTTGAATTCAAGACCAGATTGATCTCAGTTTGTCAGCTCTGCTCGACTGTAACCTATAATAATGTGGCTTCATTGGCCTGGGCTACTGTTGGTTTGAATTCAAGAACAGATTGATCTCAGTTTGTCAGCTCTGCTCGACTGTAACCTATAATAATGTGGCTTCATTGGCCTGGGCTACTGTTGGTTTGAATTCAAGACCAGATTGATCTCAGTTTGTCAGCTCTGCTCGACTGTAACCTATAATAATGTGGCTTCATTGGCCTGGGCTACTGTTGGTTTGAATTCAAGACCAGATTGATCTCAGTTTGTCAGCTCTGCTCGACTGTAACCTATAATAATGTGGCTTCATTGGCCTGGGCAACTGTTGGTTTGAATTCAAGAACAGATTGATCTCAGTTTGTCAGCTCTGCTCGACTGTAACCTATAATAATGTGGCTTCATTGGCCTGGGCTACTGTTGGTTTGAATTCAAGACCAGATTGATCTCAGTTTGTCAGCTCTGCTCGACTGTAACCTATAATAATGTGGCTTCATTGGCCTGGGCTACTGTTGGTTTGAATTCAAGACCAGATTGATCTCAGTTTGTCAGCTCTGCTCGACTGTAACCTATAATAATGTGGCTTCATTGGCCTGGGCTACTGTTGGTTTGAATTCAAGACCAGATTGATCTCAGTTTGTCAGCTCTGCTCGACTGTAACCTATAATAATGTGGCTTCATTGGCCTGGGCTACTGTTGGTTTGAATTCAAGACCAGATTGATCTCAGTTTGTCAGCTCTGCTCGACTGTAACCTATAATAATGTGGCTTCATTGGCCTGGGCTACTGTTGGTTTGAATTCAAGACCAGATTGATCTCAGTTTGTCAGCTCTGCTCGACTGTAACCTATAATAATGTGGCTTCATTGGCCTGGGCTACTGTTGGTTTGAATTCAAGACCAGATTGATCTCAGCTTGTCAGCTCTGCTCGACTGTAACCTTTAATAATGTGGCTTCATTGGCCTGGGCTACTGTTGGTTTGAATTCAAGACCAGATTGATCTCAGTTTGTCAGCTCTGCTCGACTGTAACCTATAATAATGTGGCTTCATTGGCCTGGGCTACTGTTGGTTTGAATTCAAGACCAGATTGATCTCAGTTTGTCAGCTCTGCTCGACTGTAACCTATAATAATGTGGCTTCATTGGCCTGGGCTACTGTTGGTTTGAATTCAAGACCAGATTGATCTCAGTTTGTCAGCTCTGCTCGACTGTAACCTATAATAATGTGGCTTCATTGGCCTGGGCTACTGTTGGTTTGAATTCAAGACCAGATTGATCTCAGTTTGTCAGCTCTGCTCGACTGTAACCTATAATAATGTGGCTTCATTGGCCTGGGCTACTGTTGGTTTGAATTCAAGACCAGATTGATCTCAGTTTGTCAGCTCTGCTCGACTGTAACCTATAATAATGTGGCTTCATTGGCCTGGGCTACTGTTGGTTTGAATTCAAGACCAGATTGATCTCAGTTTGTCAGCTCTGCTCGACTGTAACCTATAATAATGTGGCTTCATTGGCCTGGGCTACTGTTGGTTTGAATTCAAGACCAGATTGATCTCAGTTTGTCAGCTCTGCTCGACTGTAACCTATAATAATGTGGCTTCATTGGCCTGGGCTACTGTTGGTTTGAATTCAAGACCAGATTGATCTCAGTTTGTCAGCTCTGCTCGACTGTAACCTATAATAATGTGGCTTCATTGGCCTGGGCTACTGTTGGTTTGAATTCAAGACCAGATTGATCTCAGTTTGTCAGCTCTGCTCGACTGTAACCTATAATAATGTGGCTTCATTGGCCTGGGCTACTGTTGGTTTGAATTCAAGACCAGTCAGCTCTGCTCGACTGTAACCTATAATAATGTGGCTTCATTGGCCTGGGCTACTGCTGGTTTGAATTCAAGACCAGTCAGCTCTGCTCGACTGTAACCTATAATAATGTGGCTTCATTGGCCTGGGCTACTGCTGGTTTGAATTCAAGACCAGTCAGCTCTGCTCGACTGTAACCTATAATAATGTGGCTTCATTGGCCTGGGCTACTGCTGGTTTGAATTCAAGACCAGTCAGCTCTGCTCGACTGTAACCTATAATAATGTGGCTTCATTGGCCTGGGCTACTGCTGGTTTGAATTCAAGACCAGTCAGCTCTGCTCGACTGTAACCTATAATAATGTGGCTTCATTGGCCTGGGCTACTGCTGGTTTGAATTCAAGACCAGCCAGCTCTGCTCGACTGTAACCTATAATAATGTGGCTTCATTGGCCTGGGCTACTGCTGGTTTGAATTCAAGACCAGTCAGCTCTGCTCGACTGTAACCTATAATAATGTGGCTTCATTGGCCTGGGCTACTGTTGGTTTGAATTCAAGACCAGATTGATCTCAGTTTGTCAGCTCTGCTCGACTGTAACCTATAATAATGTGGCTTCATTGGCCTGGGCTACTGTCGGTTTGAATTCAAGACCAGATTGATCTCAGTTTGTCAGCTCTGCTCGACTGTAACCTATAATAATGTGGCTTCATTGGCCTGGGCTACTGTTGGTTTGAATTCAAGACCAGTCAGCTCTGCTCGACTGTAACCTATAATAATGTGGCTTCATTGGCCTGGGCTACTGCTGGTTTGAATTCAAGACCAGTCAGCTCTGCTCGACTGTAACCTATAATAATGTGGCTTCATTGGCCTGGGCTACTGCTGGTTTGAATTCAAGACCAGTCAGCTCTGCTCGACTGTAACCTATAATAATGTGGCTTCATTGGCCTGGGCTACTGTTGGTTTGAATTCAAGACCAGATTGATCTCAGTTTGTCAGCTCTGCTCGACTGTAACCTATAATAATGTGGCTTCATTGGCCTGGGCTACTGTTGGTTTGAATTCAAGACCAGATTGATCTCAGTTTGTCAGCTCTGCTCGACTGTAACCTATAATAATGTGGCTTCATTGGCCTGGGCTACTGTTGGTTTGAATTCAAGACCAGATTGATCTCAGTTTGTCAGCTCTGCTCGACTGTAACCTATAATAATGTGGCTTCATTGGCCTGGGCTACTGTTGGTTTGAATTCAAGACCAGATTGATCTCAGCTTGTCAGCTCTGCTCGACTGTAACCTTTAATAATGTGGCTTCATTGGCCTGGGCTACTGTTGGTTTGAATTCAAGACCAGATTGATCTCAGTTTGTCAGCTCTGCTCGACTGTAACCTATAATAATGTGGCTTCATTGGCCTGGGCTACTGTTGGTTTGAATTCAAGACCAGATTGATCTCAGTTTGTCAGCTCTGCTCGACTGTAACCTATAATAATGTGGCTTCATTGGCCTGGGCTACTGTTGGTTTGAATTCAAGACCAGATTGATCTCAGTTTGTCAGCTCTGCTCGACTGTAACCTATAATAATGTGGCTTCATTGGCCTGGGCTACTGTTGGTTTGAATTCAAGACCAGATTGATCTCAGTTTGTCAGCTCTGCTCGACTGTAACCTATAATAATGTGGCTTCATTGGCCTGGGCTACTGTTGGTTTGAATTCAAGACCAGATTGATCTCAGTTTGTCAGCTCTGCTCGACTGTAACCTATAATAATGTGGCTTCATTGGCCTGGGCTACTGTTGGTTTGAATTCAAGACCAGATTGATCTCAGTTTGTCAGCTCTGCTCGACTGTAACCTATAATAATGTGGCTTCATTGGCCTGGGCTACTGTTGGTTTGAATTCAAGACCAGATTGATCTCAGTTTGTCAGCTCTGCTCGACTGTAACCTATAATAATGTGGCTTCATTGGCCTGGGCTACTGTTGGTTTGAATTCAAGACCAGATTGATCTCAGTTTGTCAGCTCTGCTCGACTGTAACCTATAATAATGTGGCTTCATTGGCCTGGGCTACTGTTGGTTTGAATTCAAGACCAGATTGATCTCAGTTTGTCAGCTCTGCTCGACTGTAACCTATAATAATGTGGCTTCATTGGCCTGGGCTACTGTTGGTTTGAATTCAAGACCAGTCAGCTCTGCTCGACTGTAACCTATAATAATGTGGCTTCATTGGCCTGGGCTACTGCTGGTTTGAATTCAAGACCAGTCAGCTCTGCTCGACTGTAACCTATAATAATGTGGCTTCATTGGCCTGGGCTACTGCTGGTTTGAATTCAAGACCAGTCAGCTCTGCTCGACTGTAACCTATAATAATGTGGCTTCATTGGCCTGGGCTACTGCTGGTTTGAATTCAAGACCAGTCAGCTCTGCTCGACTGTAACCTATAATAATGTGGCTTCATTGGCCTGGGCTACTGCTGGTTTGAATTCAAGACCAGTCAGCTCTGCTCGACTGTAACCTATAATAATGTGGCTTCATTGGCCTGGGCTACTGCTGGTTTGAATTCAAGACCAGCCAGCTCTGCTCGACTGTAACCTATAATAATGTGGCTTCATTGGCCTGGGCTACTGCTGGTTTGAATTCAAGACCAGTCAGCTCTGCTCGACTGTAACCTATAATAATGTGGCTTCATTGGCCTGGGCTACTGTTGGTTTGAATTCAAGACCAGATTGATCTCAGTTTGTCAGCTCTGCTCGACTGTAACCTATAATAATGTGGCTTCATTGGCCTGGGCTACTGTCGGTTTGAATTCAAGACCAGATTGATCTCAGTTTGTCAGCTCTGCTCGACTGTAACCTATAATAATGTGGCTTCATTGGCCTGGGCTACTGTTGGTTTGAATTCAAGACCAGATTGATCTCAGTTTGTCAGCTCTGCTCGACTGTAACCTATAATAATGTGGCTTCATTGGCCTGGGCAACTGTTGGTTTGAATTCAAGACCAGATTGATCTCAGTTTGTCAGCTCTGCTCGACTGTAACCTATAATAATGTGGCTTCATTGGCCTGGGCTACTGTTGGTTTGAATTCAAGACCAGATTGATCTCAGTTTGTCAGCTCTGCTCGACTGTAACCTATAATAATGTGGCTTCATTGGCCTGGGCTACTGTTGGTTTGAATTCAAGACCAGATTGATCTCAGTTTGTCAGCTCTGCTCGACTGTAACCTATAATAATGTGGCTTCATTGGCCTGGGCTACTGTTGGTTTGAATTCAAGACCAGATTGATCTCAGTTTGTCAGCTCTGCTCGACTGTAACCTATAATAATGTGGCTTCATTGGCCTGGGCTACTGTTGGTTTGAATTCAAGACCAGATTGATCTCAGTTTGTCAGCTCTGCTCGACTGTAACCTATAATAATGTGGCTTCATTGGCCTGGGCTACTGTTGGTTTGAATTCAAGACCAGATTGATCTCAGTTTGTCAGCTCTGCTCGACTGTAACCTATAATAATGTGGCTTCATTGGCCTGGGCTACTGTTGGTTTGAATTCAAGACCAGATTGATCTCAGTTTGTCAGCTCTGCTCGACTGTAACCTATAATAATGTGGCTTCATTGGCCTGGGCTACTGTTGGTTTGAATTCAAGACCAGTCAGCTCTGCTCGACTGTAACCTATAATAATGTGGCTTCATTGGCCTGGGCTACTGCTGGTTTGAATTCAAGACCAGTCAGCTCTGCTCGACTGTAACCTATAATAATGTGGCTTCATTGGCCTGGGCTACTGCTGGTTTGAATTCAAGACCAGTCAGCTCTGCTCGACTGTAACCTATAATAATGTGGCTTCATTGGCCTGGGCTACTGCTGGTTTGAATTCAAGACCAGTCAGCTCTGCTCGACTGTAACCTATAATAATGTGGCTTCATTGGCCTGGGCTACTGTTGGTTTGAATTCAAGACCAGTCAGCTCTGCTCGACTGTAACCTATAATAATGTGGCTTCATTGGCCTGGGCTACTGCTGGTTTGAATTCAAGACCAGTCAGCTCTGCTCGACTGTAACCTATAATAATGTGGCTTCATTGGCCTGGGCTACTGCTGGTTTGAATTCAAGACCAGTCAGCTCTGCTCGACTGTAACCTATAATAATGTGGCTTCATTGGCCTGGGCTACTGCTGGTTTGAATTCAAGACCAGTCAGCTCTGCTCGACTGTAACCTATAATAATGTGGCTTCATTGGCCTGGGCTACTGCTGGTTTGAATTCAAGACCAGTCAGCTCTGCTCGACTGTAACCTATAATAATGTGGCTTCATTGGCCTGGGCTACTGCTGGTTTGAATTCAAGACCAGTCAGCTCTGCTCGACTGTAACCTATAATAATGTGGCTTCATTGGCCTGGGCTACTGCTGGTTTGAATTCAAGACCAGTCAGCTCTGCTCGACTGTAACCTATAATAATGTGGCTTCATTGGCCTGGGCTACTGTTGGTTTGAATTCAAGACCAGTCAGCTCTGCTCGACTGTAACCTATAATAATGTGGCTTCATTGGCCTGGGCTACTGCTGGTTTGAATTCAAGACCAGTCAGCTCTGCTCGACTGTAACCTATAATAATGTGGCTTCATTGGCCTGGGCTACTGCTGGTTTGAATTCAAGACCAGTCAGCTCTGCTCGACTGTAACCTATAATAATGTGGCTTCATTGTCCTGGGCTACTGCTGGTATGAATTCAAGACCAGTCAGCTCTGCTCGACTGTAACCTATAATAATGTGGCTTCATTGGCCTGGGCTACTGTTGGTTTGAATTCAAGACCAGATTGATCTCAGTTTGTCAGCTCTGCTCGACTGTAACCTATAATAATGTGGCTTCATTGGCCTGGGCTACTGTCGGTTTGAATTCAAGACCAGATTGATCTCAGTTTGTCAGCTCTGCTCGACTGTAACCTATAATAATGTGGCTTCATTGGCCTGGGCTACTGTTGGTTTGAATTCAAGACCAGATTGATCTCAGTTTGTCAGCTCTGCTCGACTGTAACCTATAATAATGTGGCTTCATTGGCCTGGGCAACTGTTGGTTTGAATTCAAGACCAGATTGACCTCAGTTTGTCAGCTCTGCTCGACTGTAGCCTATAATAATGTGGCTTCATTGGCCTGGGCTACTGTTGGTTTGAATTCAAGACCAGATTGTTCTCAGTTTGTCAGCTCTGCTCGACTGTAACCTATAATAATGTGGCTTCATTGGCCTGGGCTACTGCTGGTTTGAATTCAAGACCAGTCAGCTCTGCTCGACTGTAACCTATAATAATGTGGCTTCATTGGCCTGGGCTACTGCTGGTTTGAATTCAAGACCAGTCAGCTCTGCTCGACTGTAACCTATAATAATGTGGCTTCATTGGCCTGGGCTACTGCTGGTTTGAATTCAAGACCAGTCAGCTCTGCTCGACTGTAACCTATAATAATGTGGCTTCATTGGCCTGGGCTACTGTTGGTTTGAATTCAAGACCAGTCAGCTCTGCTCGACTGTAACCTATAATAATGTGGCTTCATTGGCCTGGGCTACTGCTGGTTTGAATTCAAGACCAGTCAGCTCTGCTCGACTGTAACCTATAATAATGTGGCTTCATTGGCCTGGGCTACTGCTGGTTTGAATTCAAGACCAGTCAGCTCTGCTCGACTGTAACCTATAATAATGTGGCTTCATTGTCCTGGGCTACTGCTGGTATGAATTCAAGACCAGTCAGCTCTGCTCGACTGTAACCTATAATAATGTGGCTTCATTGGCCTGGGCTACTGTTGGTTTGAATTCAAGACCAGATTGATCTCAGTTTGTCAGCTCTGCTCGACTGTAACCTATAATAATGTGGCTTCATTGGCCTGGGCTACTGTCGGTTTGAATTCAAGACCAGATTGATCTCAGTTTGTCAGCTCTGCTCGACTGTAACCTATAATAATGTGGCTTCATTGGCCTGGGCTACTGTTGGTTTGAATTCAAGACCAGATTGATCTCAGTTTGTCAGCTCTGCTCGACTGTAACCTATAATAATGTGGCTTCATTGGCCTGGGCAACTGTTGGTTTGAATTCAAGACCAGATTGACCTCAGTTTGTCAGCTCTGCTCGACTGTAACCTATAATAATGTGGCTTCATTGGCCTGGGCTACTGTTGGTTTGAATTCAAGACCAGATTGTTCTCAGTTTGTCAGCTCTGCTCGACTGTAACCTATAATAATGTGGCTTCATTGGCCTGGGCAACTGTTGGTTTGAATTCAAGACCAGATTGATCTCAGTTTGTCAGCTCTGCTCGACTGTAACCTATAATAATGTGGCTTCATTGGCCTGGGCTACTGTTGGTTTGAATTCAAGACCAGATTGATCTCAGTTTGTCAGCTCTGCTCGACTGTAACCTATAATAATGTGGCTTCATTGGCCTGGGCTACTGTTGGTTTGAATTCAAGACCAGATTGATCTCAGTTTGTCAGCTCTGCTCGACTGTAACCTATAATAATGTGGCTTCATTGGCCTGGGCTACTGTTGGTTTGAATTCAAGACCAGATTGATCTCAGTTTGTCAGCTCTGCTCGACTGTAACCTATAATAATGTGGCTTCATTGGCCTGGGCTACTGTTGGTTTGAATTCAAGACCAGATTGATCTCAGTTTGTCAGCTCTGCTCGACTGTAACCTATAATAATGTGGCTTCATTGGCCTGGGCTACTGTTGGTTTGAATTCAAGACCAGATTGATCTCAGTTTGTCAGCTCTGCTCGACTGTAACCTATAATAATGTGGCTTCATTGGCCTGGGCTACTGTTGGTTTGAATTCAAGACCAGATTGATCTCAGTTTGTCAGCTCTGCTCGACTGTAACCTATAATAATGTGGCTTCATTGGCCTGGGCTACTGTTGGTTTGAATTCAAGACCAGTCAGCTCTGCTCGACTGTAACCTATAATAATGTGGCTTCATTGGCCTTGGCTACTGCTGGTTTGAATTCAAGACCAGTCAGCTCTGCTCGACTGTAACCTATAATAATGTGGCTTCATTGGCCTGGGCTACTGCTGGTTTGAATTCAAGACCAGTCAGCTCTGCTCGACTGTAACCTATAATAATGTGGCTTCATTGGCCTGGGCTACTGCTGGTTTGAATTCAAGACCAGTCAGCTCTGCTCGACTGTAACCTATAATAATGTGGCTTCATTGGCCTGGGCTACTGTTGGTTTGAATTCAAGACCAGTCAGCTCTGCTCGACTGTAACCTATAATAATGTGGCTTCATTGGCCTGGGCAACTGTTGGTTTGAATTCAAGACCAGTCAGCTCTGCTCGACAGTAACCTATAATAATGTGGCTTCATTGGCCTGGGCTACTGCTGGTTTGAATTCAAGACCAGTCAGCTCTGCTCGACTGTAACCTATAATAATGTGGCTTCATTGGCCTGGGCTACTGCTGGTTTGAATTCAAGACCAGTCAGCTCTGCTCGACTGTAACCTATAATAATGTGGCTTCATTGGCCTGGGCTACTGCTGGTTTGAATTCAAGACCAGTCAGCTCTGCTCGACTGTAACCTATAATAATGTGGCTTCATTGGCCTGGGCTACTGCTGGTTTGAATTCAAGACCAGTCAGCTCTGCTCGACTGTAACCTATAATAATGTGGCTTCATTGGCCTTGGCTACTGCTGGTTTGAATTCAAGACCAGTCAGCTCTGCTCGACTGTAACCTATAATAATGTGGCTTCATTGGCCTGGGCTACTGCTGGTTTGAATTCAAGACCAGTCAGCTCTGCTCGACTGTAACCTATAATAATGTGGCTTCATTGGCCTGGGCTACTGCTGGTTTGAATTCAAGACCAGTCAGCTCTGCTCGACTGTAACCTATAATAATGTGGCTTCATTGGCCTGGGCTACTGTTGGTTTGAATTCAAGA
The DNA here is from genome assembly GCF_002021735.2 of Oncorhynchus kisutch. NCBI lineage: Eukaryota > Metazoa > Chordata > Actinopteri > Salmoniformes > Salmonidae > Oncorhynchus > Oncorhynchus kisutch. The sequence continues at coordinate 13,277,165 of NC_034185.2, read as the reverse complement.
CCAGTCAGCTCTGCTCGACTGTAACCTATAATAATGTGGCTTCATTGGCCTGGGCAACTGTTGGTTTGAATTCAAGACCAGTCAGCTCTGCTCGACAGTAACCTATAATAATGTGGCTTCATTGGCCTGGGCTACTGCTGGTTTGAATTCAAGACCAGTCAGCTCTGCTCGACTGTAACCTATAATAATGTGGCTTCATTGGCCTGGGCTACTGCTGGTTTGAATTCAAGACCAGTCAGCTCTGCTCGACTGTAACCTATAATAATGTGGCTTCATTGGCCTGGGCTACTGCTGGTTTGAATTCAAGACCAGTCAGCTCTGCTCGACTGTAACCTATAATAATGTGGCTTCATTGGCCTGGGCTACTGCTGGTTTGAATTCAAGACCAGTCAGCTCTGCTCGACTGTAACCTATAATAATGTGGCTTCATTGGCCTGGGCTACTGTTGGTTTGAATTCAAGACCAGTCAGCTCTGCTCGACTGTAACCTATAATAATGTGGCTTCATTGGCCTGGGCTACTGCTGGTTTGAATTCAAGACCAGTCAGCTCTGCTTGACTGTAACCTATAATAATGTGGCTTCATTGGCCTGGGCTACTGCTGGTTTGAATTCAAGACCAGTCAGCTCTGCTCGACTGTAACCTATAATAATGTGGCTTCATTGGCCTGGGCTAATTGCTGGTTTGAATTCAAGACCAGTCAGCTCTGCTCAACTGTAACCTATAATAATGTGGCTTCATTGGCCTGGGCTACTGCTGGTTTGAATTCAAGACCAGTCAGCTCTGCTCGACTGTAACCTATAATAATGTGGCTTCATTGGCCTGGGCTACTGTTGGTTTGAATTCAAGACCAGTCAGCTCTGCTCGACTGTAACCTATAATAATGTGGCTTCATTGGCCTGGGCTACTGCTGGTTTGAATTCAAGACCAGTCAGCTCTGCTCGACTGTAACCTATAATAATGTGGCTTCATTGGCCTGGGCTACTGCTGGTTTGAATTCAAGACCAGTCAGCTCTGCTCGACTGTAACCTATAATAATGTGGCTTCATTGGCCTGGGCTACTGCTGGTTTGAATTCAAGACCAGTCAGCTCTGCTCGACTGTAACCTATAATAATGTGGCTTCATTGGCCTGGGCTACTGTTGGTTTGAATTCAAGACCAGTCAGCTCTGTTCGACTGTAACCTATAATAATGTGGCTTCATTGGCCTGGGCTACTGTTGGTTTGAATTCAAGACCAGTCAGCTCTGCTCGACTGTAACCTATAATAATGTGGCTTCATTGGCCTGGGCTACTGTTGCTCTGCTCAACTGTAACCTATAATAATGTGGCTTCATTGGCCTGGGCTACTGTTGCTCTGCTCGACTGTAACCTATAATAATGTGGCTTCATTGGCCTGGGCTACTGTTGCTCTGCTCGACTGTAACCTATAATAATGTGGCTTCATTGGCCTGGGCTACTGTTGCTCTGCTCGACTGTAACCTATAATAATGTGGCTTCATTGGCCTGGGCTACTGTTGGTAACTCGACTGTAACCTATAATAATGTGGCTTCATTGGCCTGGGCTACTGTTGCTCTGCTCGACTGTAACCTATAATAATGTGGCTTCATTGGCCTGGGCTACTGTTGCTCTGCTCGACTGTAACCTATAATAATGTGGCTTCATTGGCCTGGGCTACTGTTGCTCTGCTCGACTGTAACCTATAATAATGTGGCTTCATTGGCCTGGGCTACTGTTGGTAACTCGACTGTAACCTATAATAATGTGGCTTCATTGGTCTGGGCTACTGTTGCTCTGCTCGATTGTAACCTATAATAATGTGGCTTCATTGGTCTGGGCTACTGCTGCTCTGCTCGACTGTAACCTATAATAATGTGGCTTCATTGGCCTGGGCTACTGCTGCTCTGCTCGACTGTAACCTATAATAATGTGGCTTCATTGGCCTGGGCTACTGTTACTCTGCTCGACTGTAACCTATAATAATGTGGCTTCATTGGCCTGGGCTACTGTTGCTCTGCTCGACTGTAACCTATAATAATGTGGCTTCATTGGCCTGGGCTACTGTTGCTCTGCTCGACTGTAACCTATAATAATGTGGCTTCATTGGCCTGGGCTACTGTTGGTAACTCGACTGTAACCTATAATAATGTGGCTTCATTGGCCTGGGCTACTGTTGGTAACTCGACTGTAACCTATAATAATGTGGCTTCATTGGCCTGGGCTACTGTTGGTAACTCGACTGTAACCTATAATAATGTGGCTTCATTGGCCTGGGCTACTGTTGCTCTGCTCGACTGTAACCTATAATAATGTGGCTTCATTGGCCTGGGCTACTGTTGCTCTGCTCGACTGTAACCTATAATAATGTGGCTTCATTGGCCTGGGCTACTGTTGGTAACTCGACTGTAACCTATAATAATGTGGCTTCATTGGCCTGGGCTACTGTTGCTCTACTCGACTGTAACCTATAATAATGTGGCTTCATTGGCCTGGGCTACTGTTGGTAACTCGACTGTAACCTATAATAATGTGGCTTCATTGGCCTGGGCTACTGTTGGTAACTCGACTGTAACCTATAATAATGTGGCTTCATTGGCCTGGGCTCCTGCTGCTCTGCTCGACTGTAACCTATAATAATGTGGCTTCATTGGCCTGGGCTACTTTTGGTAACTCGACTGTAACCTATAATAATGTGGCTTCATTGGCCTGGGCTACTGCTGCTCTGCTCGACTGTAACCTATAATAATGTGGCTTCATTGGCCTGGGCTACTGCTGCTCTGCTCGACTGTAACCTATAATAATGTGGATTCATTGGCCTGGGCTACTGTTGCTCTGCTCGACTGTAACCTATAATAATGTGGCTTCATTGGCCTGGGCTACTGTTGCTCTGCTCGACTGTAACCTGTAATAATGTGGCTTCATTGGCCTGGGCTACTGTTGCTCTGCTCGACTGTAACCTATAATAATGTGGCTTCATTGGCCTGGGCTACTGTTGCTCTGCTCGACTGTAACCTATAATAATGTGGCTTCATTGGCCTGGGCTACTGTTGCTCTGCTCGACTGTAACCTATAATAATGTGGCTTCATTGGCCTGGGCTACTGTTGGTAACTCGACTGTAACCTATAATAATGTGGCTTCATTGGCCTGGGCTACTGTTGCTCTGCTCGACTGTAACCTATAATAATGTGGCTTCATTGGCCTGGGCTACTGTTGCTCTGCTCGACTGTAACCTATAATAATGTGGCTTCATTGGCCTGGGCTACTGTTGCTCTGCTCGACTGTAACCTATAATAATGTGGCTTCATTGGCCTGGGCTACTGTTGCTCTGCTCGACTGTAACCTATAATAATGTGGCTTCATTGGCCTGGGCTACTGTTGGTAACTCGACTGTAACCTATAATAATGTGGCTTCATTGGTCTGGGCTACTGTTGCTCTGCTCGACTGTAACCTATAATAATGTGGCTTCATTGGTCTGGGCTACTGCTGCTCTGCTCGACTGTAACCTATAATAATGTGGCTTCATTGGCCTGGGCTACTGTTGCTCTGCTCGACTGTAACCTATAATAATGTGGCTTCATTGGCCTGGGCTACTGTTGCTCTGCTCGACTGTAACCTATAATAATGTGGCTTCATTGGCCTGGGCTACTGTTGCTCTGCTCGACTGTAACCTATAATAATGTGGCTTCATTGGCCTGGGCTACTATTGCTCTGCTCGACTGTAACCTATAATAATGTGGCTTCATTGGCCTGGGCTACTGTTGCTCTGCTCGACTGTAACCTATAATAATGTGGCTTCATTGGCCTGGGCTACTGTTGCTCTGCTCGACTGTAACCTATAATAATGTGGCTTCATTGGCCTGGGCTACTGTTGCTCTGCTCGACTGTAACCTATAATAATGTGGGTTCATTGGCCTGGGCTACTGTTGGTTTGAATTCAAGACCAGATTGATCTCAGTTTGTCAGCTCTGCTCGACTGTAACCTATAATAATGTGGCTTCATTGGCCTGGGCTACTGTTGGTTTGAATTCAAGACCAGATTGATCTCAGCTTGTCAGCTCTGCTCGACTGTAACCTTTAATAATGTGGCTTCATTGGCCTGGGCTACTGTTGGTTTGAATTCAAGACCAGATTGATCTCAGTTTGTCAGCTCTGCTCGACTGTAACCTATAATAATGTGGCTTCATTGGCCTGGGCTACTGTTGGTTTGAATTCAAGACCAGATTGATCTCAGTTTGTCAGCTCTGCTCGACTGTAACCTATAATAATGTGGCTTCATTGGCCTGGGCTACTGTTGGTTTGAATTCAAGACCAGATTGATCTCAGTTTGTCAGCTCTGCTCGACTGTAACCTATAATAATGTGGCTTCATTGGCCTGGGCTACTGTTGGTTTGAATTCAAGACCAGATTGATCTCAGTTTGTCAGCTCTGCTCGACTGTAACCTATAATAATGTGGCTTCATTGGCCTGGGCTACTGTTGGTTTGAATTCAAGACCAGATTGATCTCAGTTTGTCAGCTCTGCTCGACTGTAACCTATAATAATGTGGCTTCATTGGCCTGGGCTACTGTTGGTTTGAATTCAAGACCAGATTGATCTCAGTTTGTCAGCTCTGCTCGACTGTAACCTATAATAATGTGGCTTCATTGGCCTGGGCTACTGTTGGTTTGAATTCAAGACCAGATTGATCTCAGTTTGTCAGCTCTGCTCGACTGTAACCTATAATAATGTGGCTTCATTGGCCTGGGCTACTGTTGGTTTGAATTCAAGACCAGATTGATCTCAGTTTGTCAGCTCTGCTCGACTGTAACCTATAATAATGTGGCTTCATTGGCCTGGGCTACTGTTGGTTTGAATTCAAGACCAGATTGATCTCAGTTTGTCAGCTCTGCTCGACTGTAACCTATAATAATGTGGCTTCATTGGCCTGGGCTACTGTTGGTTTGAATTCAAGACCAGTCAGCTCTGCTCGACTGTAACCTATAATAATGTGGCTTCATTGGCCTGGGCTACTGCTGGTTTGAATTCAAGACCAGTCAGCTCTGCTCGACTGTAACCTATAATAATGTGGCTTCATTGGCCTGGGCTACTGCTGGTTTGAATTCAAGACCAGTCAGCTCTGCTCGACTGTAACCTATAATAATGTGGCTTCATTGGCCTGGGCTACTGCTGGTTTGAATTCAAGACCAGTCAGCTCTGCTCGACTGTAACCTATAATAATGTGGCTTCATTGGCCTGGGCTACTGCTGGTTTGAATTCAAGACCAGTCAGCTCTGCTCGACTGTAACCTATAATAATGTGGCTTCATTGGCCTGGGCTACTGCTGGTTTGAATTCAAGACCAGCCAGCTCTGCTCGACTGTAACCTATAATAATGTGGCTTCATTGGCCTGGGCTACTGCTGGTTTGAATTCAAGACCAGTCAGCTCTGCTCGACTGTAACCTATAATAATGTGGCTTCATTGGCCTGGGCTACTGTTGGTTTGAATTCAAGACCAGATTGATCTCAGTTTGTCAGCTCTGCTCGACTGTAACCTATAATAATGTGGCTTCATTGGCCTGGGCTACTGTCGGTTTGAATTCAAGACCAGATTGATCTCAGTTTGTCAGCTCTGCTCGACTGTAACCTATAATAATGTGGCTTCATTGGCCTGGGCTACTGTTGGTTTGAATTCAAGACCAGATTGATCTCAGTTTGTCAGCTCTGCTCGACTGTAACCTATAATAATGTGGCTTCATTGGCCTGGGCAACTGTTGGTTTGAATTCAAGACCAGATTGATCTCAGTTTGTCAGCTCTGCTCGACTGTAACCTATAATAATGTGGCTTCATTGGCCTGGGCTACTGTTGGTTTGAATTCAAGACCAGATTGATCTCAGTTTGTCAGCTCTGCTCGACTGTAACCTATAATAATGTGGCTTCATTGGCCTGGGCTACTGTTGGTTTGAATTCAAGACCAGATTGATCTCAGTTTGTCAGCTCTGCTCGACTGTAACCTATAATAATGTGGCTTCATTGGCCTGGGCTACTGTTGGTTTGAATTCAAGACCAGATTGATCTCAGTTTGTCAGCTCTGCTCGACTGTAACCTATAATAATGTGGCTTCATTGGCCTGGGCTACTGTTGGTTTGAATTCAAGACCAGATTGATCTCAGTTTGTCAGCTCTGCTCGACTGTAACCTATAATAATGTGGCTTCATTGGCCTGGGCTACTGTTGGTTTGAATTCAAGACCAGATTGATCTCAGTTTGTCAGCTCTGCTCGACTGTAACCTATAATAATGTGGCTTCATTGGCCTGGGCTACTGTTGGTTTGAATTCAAGACCAGATTGATCTCAGTTTGTCAGCTCTGCTCGACTGTAACCTATAATAATGTGGCTTCATTGGCCTGGGCTACTGTTGGTTTGAATTCAAGACCAGTCAGCTCTGCTCGACTGTAACCTATAATAATGTGGCTTCATTGGCCTGGGCTACTGCTGGTTTGAATTCAAGACCAGTCAGCTCTGCTCGACTGTAACCTATAATAATGTGGCTTCATTGGCCTGGGCTACTGCTGGTTTGAATTCAAGACCAGTCAGCTCTGCTCGACTGTAACCTATAATAATGTGGCTTCATTGGCCTGGGCTACTGCTGGTTTGAATTCAAGACCAGTCAGCTCTGCTCGACTGTAACCTATAATAATGTGGCTTCATTGGCCTGGGCTACTGTTGGTTTGAATTCAAGACCAGTCAGCTCTGCTCGACTGTAACCTATAATAATGTGGCTTCATTGGCCTGGGCTACTGCTGGTTTGAATTCAAGACCAGTCAGCTCTGCTCGACTGTAACCTATAATAATGTGGCTTCATTGGCCTGGGCTACTGCTGGTTTGAATTCAAGACCAGTCAGCTCTGCTCGACTGTAACCTATAATAATGTGGCTTCATTGGCCTGGGCTACTGCTGGTTTGAATTCAAGACCAGTCAGCTCTGCTCGACTGTAACCTATAATAATGTGGCTTCATTGGCCTGGGCTACTGCTGGTTTGAATTCAAGACCAGTCAGCTCTGCTCGACTGTAACCTATAATAATGTGGCTTCATTGGCCTGGGCTACTGCTGGTTTGAATTCAAGACCAGTCAGCTCTGCTCGACTGTAACCTATAATAATGTGGCTTCATTGGCCTGGGCTACTGCTGGTTTGAATTCAAGACCAGTCAGCTCTGCTCGACTGTAACCTATAATAATGTGGCTTCATTGGCCTGGGCTACTGTTGGTTTGAATTCAAGACCAGTCAGCTCTGCTCGACTGTAACCTATAATAATGTGGCTTCATTGGCCTGGGCTACTGCTGGTTTGAATTCAAGACCAGTCAGCTCTGCTCGACTGTAACCTATAATAATGTGGCTTCATTGGCCTGGGCTACTGCTGGTTTGAATTCAAGACCAGTCAGCTCTGCTCGACTGTAACCTATAATAATGTGGCTTCATTGTCCTGGGCTACTGCTGGTATGAATTCAAGACCAGTCAGCTCTGCTCGACTGTAACCTATAATAATGTGGCTTCATTGGCCTGGGCTACTGTTGGTTTGAATTCAAGACCAGATTGATCTCAGTTTGTCAGCTCTGCTCGACTGTAACCTATAATAATGTGGCTTCATTGGCCTGGGCTACTGTCGGTTTGAATTCAAGACCAGATTGATCTCAGTTTGTCAGCTCTGCTCGACTGTAACCTATAATAATGTGGCTTCATTGGCCTGGGCTACTGTTGGTTTGAATTCAAGACCAGATTGATCTCAGTTTGTCAGCTCTGCTCGACTGTAACCTATAATAATGTGGCTTCATTGGCCTGGGCAACTGTTGGTTTGAATTCAAGACCAGATTGACCTCAGTTTGTCAGCTCTGCTCGACTGTAGCCTATAATAATGTGGCTTCATTGGCCTGGGCTACTGTTGGTTTGAATTCAAGACCAGATTGTTCTCAGTTTGTCAGCTCTGCTCGACTGTAACCTATAATAATGTGGCTTCATTGGCCTGGGCTACTGCTGGTTTGAATTCAAGACCAGTCAGCTCTGCTCGACTGTAACCTATAATAATGTGGCTTCATTGGCCTGGGCTACTGCTGGTTTGAATTCAAGACCAGTCAGCTCTGCTCGACTGTAACCTATAATAATGTGGCTTCATTGGCCTGGGCTACTGCTGGTTTGAATTCAAGACCAGTCAGCTCTGCTCGACTGTAACCTATAATAATGTGGCTTCATTGGCCTGGGCTACTGTTGGTTTGAATTCAAGACCAGTCAGCTCTGCTCGACTGTAACCTATAATAATGTGGCTTCATTGGCCTGGGCTACTGCTGGTTTGAATTCAAGACCAGTCAGCTCTGCTCGACTGTAACCTATAATAATGTGGCTTCATTGGCCTGGGCTACTGCTGGTTTGAATTCAAGACCAGTCAGCTCTGCTCGACTGTAACCTATAATAATGTGGCTTCATTGTCCTGGGCTACTGCTGGTATGAATTCAAGACCAGTCAGCTCTGCTCGACTGTAACCTATAATAATGTGGCTTCATTGGCCTGGGCTACTGTTGGTTTGAATTCAAGACCAGATTGATCTCAGTTTGTCAGCTCTGCTCGACTGTAACCTATAATAATGTGGCTTCATTGGCCTGGGCTACTGTCGGTTTGAATTCAAGACCAGATTGATCTCAGTTTGTCAGCTCTGCTCGACTGTAACCTATAATAATGTGGCTTCATTGGCCTGGGCTACTGTTGGTTTGAATTCAAGACCAGATTGATCTCAGTTTGTCAGCTCTGCTCGACTGTAACCTATAATAATGTGGCTTCATTGGCCTGGGCAACTGTTGGTTTGAATTCAAGACCAGATTGACCTCAGTTTGTCAGCTCTGCTCGACTGTAACCTATAATAATGTGGCTTCATTGGCCTGGGCTACTGTTGGTTTGAATTCAAGACCAGATTGTTCTCAGTTTGTCAGCTCTGCTCGACTGTAACCTATAATAATGTGGCTTCATTGGCCTGGGCAACTGTTGGTTTGAATTCAAGACCAGATTGATCTCAGTTTGTCAGCTCTGCTCGACTGTAACCTATAATAATGTGGCTTCATTGGCCTGGGCTACTGTTGGTTTGAATTCAAGACCAGATTGATCTCAGTTTGTCAGCTCTGCTCGACTGTAACCTATAATAATGTGGCTTCATTGGCCTGGGCTACTGTTGGTTTGAATTCAAGACCAGATTGATCTCAGTTTGTCAGCTCTGCTCGACTGTAACCTATAATAATGTGGCTTCATTGGCCTGGGCTACTGTTGGTTTGAATTCAAGACCAGATTGATCTCAGTTTGTCAGCTCTGCTCGACTGTAACCTATAATAATGTGGCTTCATTGGCCTGGGCTACTGTTGGTTTGAATTCAAGACCAGATTGATCTCAGTTTGTCAGCTCTGCTCGACTGTAACCTATAATAATGTGGCTTCATTGGCCTGGGCTACTGTTGGTTTGAATTCAAGACCAGATTGATCTCAGTTTGTCAGCTCTGCTCGACTGTAACCTATAATAATGTGGCTTCATTGGCCTGGGCTACTGTTGGTTTGAATTCAAGACCAGATTGATCTCAGTTTGTCAGCTCTGCTCGACTGTAACCTATAATAATGTGGCTTCATTGGCCTGGGCTACTGTTGGTTTGAATTCAAGACCAGTCAGCTCTGCTCGACTGTAACCTATAATAATGTGGCTTCATTGGCCTTGGCTACTGCTGGTTTGAATTCAAGACCAGTCAGCTCTGCTCGACTGTAACCTATAATAATGTGGCTTCATTGGCCTGGGCTACTGCTGGTTTGAATTCAAGACCAGTCAGCTCTGCTCGACTGTAACCTATAATAATGTGGCTTCATTGGCCTGGGCTACTGCTGGTTTGAATTCAAGACCAGTCAGCTCTGCTCGACTGTAACCTATAATAATGTGGCTTCATTGGCCTGGGCTACTGTTGGTTTGAATTCAAGACCAGTCAGCTCTGCTCGACTGTAACCTATAATAATGTGGCTTCATTGGCCTGGGCAACTGTTGGTTTGAATTCAAGACCAGTCAGCTCTGCTCGACAGTAACCTATAATAATGTGGCTTCATTGGCCTGGGCTACTGCTGGTTTGAATTCAAGACCAGTCAGCTCTGCTCGACTGTAACCTATAATAATGTGGCTTCATTGGCCTGGGCTACTGCTGGTTTGAATTCAAGACCAGTCAGCTCTGCTCGACTGTAACCTATAATAATGTGGCTTCATTGGCCTGGGCTACTGCTGGTTTGAATTCAAGACCAGTCAGCTCTGCTCGACTGTAACCTATAATAATGTGGCTTCATTGGCCTGGGCTACTGCTGGTTTGAATTCAAGACCAGTCAGCTCTGCTCGACTGTAACCTATAATAATGTGGCTTCATTGGCCTTGGCTACTGCTGGTTTGAATTCAAGACCAGTCAGCTCTGCTCGACTGTAACCTATAATAATGTGGCTTCATTGGCCTGGGCTACTGCTGGTTTGAATTCAAGACCAGTCAGCTCTGCTCGACTGTAACCTATAATAATGTGGCTTCATTGGCCTGGGCTACTGCTGGTTTGAATTCAAGACCAGTCAGCTCTGCTCGACTGTAACCTATAATAATGTGGCTTCATTGGCCTGGGCTACTGTTGGTTTGAATTCAAGACCAGTCAGCTCTGCTCGACTGTAACCTATAATAATGTGGCTTCATTGGCCTGGGCAACTGTTGGTTTGAATTCAAGACCAGTCAGCTCTGCTCGACAGTAACCTATAATAATGTGGCTTCATTGGCCTGGGCTACTGCTGGTTTGAATTCAAGACCAGTCAGCTCTGCTCGACTGTAACCTATAATAATGTGGCTTCATTGGCCTGGGCTACTGCTGGTTTGAATTCAAGACCAGTCAGCTCTGCTCGACTGTAACCTATAATAATGTGGCTTCATTGGCCTGGGCTACTGCTGGTTTGAATTCAAGACCAGTCAGCTCTGCTCGACTGTAACCTATAATAATGTGGCTTCATTGGCCTGGGCTACTGCTGGTTTGAATTCAAGACCAGTCAGCTCTGCTCGACTGTAACCTATAATAATGTGGCTTCATTGGCCTGGGCTACTGTTGGTTTGAATTCAAGACCAGTCAGCTCTGCTCGACTGTAACCTATAATAATGTGGCTTCATTGGCCTGGGCTACTGCTGGTTTGAATTCAAGACCAGTCAGCTCTGCTTGACTGTAACCTATAATAATGTGGCTTCATTGGCCTGGGCTACTGCTGGTTTGAATTCAAGACCAGTCAGCTCTGCTCGACTGTAACCTATAATAATGTGGCTTCATTGGCCTGGGCTAATTGCTGGTTTGAATTCAAGACCAGTCAGCTCTGCTCAACTGTAACCTATAATAATGTGGCTTCATTGGCCTGGGCTACTGCTGGTTTGAATTCAAGACCAGTCAGCTCTGCTCGACTGTAACCTATAATAATGTGGCTTCATTGGCCTGGGCTACTGTTGGTTTGAATTCAAGACCAGTCAGCTCTGCTCGACTGTAACCTATAATAATGTGGCTTCATTGGCCTGGGCTACTGCTGGTTTGAATTCAAGACCAGTCAGCTCTGCTCGACTGTAACCTATAATAATGTGGCTTCATTGGCCTGGGCTACTGCTGGTTTGAATTCAAGACCAGTCAGCTCTGCTCGACTGTAACCTATAATAATGTGGCTTCATTGGCCTGGGCTACTGCTGGTTTGAATTCAAGACCAGTCAGCTCTGCTCGACTGTAACCTATAATAATGTGGCTTCATTGGCCTGGGCTACTGTTGGTTTGAATTCAAGACCAGTCAGCTCTGTTCGACTGTAACCTATAATAATGTGGCTTCATTGGCCTGGGCTACTGTTGGTTTGAATTCAAGACCAGTCAGCTCTGCTCGACTGTAACCTATAATAATGTGGCTTCATTGGCCTGGGCTACTGTTGCTCTGCTCAACTGTAACCTATAATAATGTGGCTTCATTGGCCTGGGCTACTGTTGCTCTGCTCGACTGTAACCTATAATAATGTGGCTTCATTGGCCTGGGCTACTGTTGCTCTGCTCGACTGTAACCTATAATAATGTGGCTTCATTGGCCTGGGCTACTGTTGCTCTGCTCGACTGTAACCTATAATAATGTGGCTTCATTGGCCTGGGCTACTGTTGGTAACTCGACTGTAACCTATAATAATGTGGCTTCATTGGCCTGGGCTACTGTTGCTCTGCTCGACTGTAACCTATAATAATGTGGCTTCATTGGCCTGGGCTACTGTTGCTCTGCTCGACTGTAACCTATAATAATGTGGCTTCATTGGCCTGGGCTACTGTTGCTCTGCTCGACTGTAACCTATAATAATGTGGCTTCATTGGCCTGGGCTACTGTTGGTAACTCGACTGTAACCTATAATAATGTGGCTTCATTGGTCTGGGCTACTGTTGCTCTGCTCGATTGTAACCTATAATAATGTGGCTTCATTGGTCTGGGCTACTGCTGCTCTGCTCGACTGTAACCTATAATAATGTGGCTTCATTGGCCTGGGCTACTGCTGCTCTGCTCGACTGTAACCTATAATAATGTGGCTTCATTGGCCTGGGCTACTGTTACTCTGCTCGACTGTAACCTATAATAATGTGGCTTCATTGGCCTGGGCTACTGTTGCTCTGCTCGACTGTAACCTATAATAATGTGGCTTCATTGGCCTGGGCTACTGTTGCTCTGCTCGACTGTAACCTATAATAATGTGGCTTCATTGGCCTGGGCTACTGTTGGTAACTCGACTGTAACCTATAATAATGTGGCTTCATTGGCCTGGGCTACTGTTGGTAACTCGACTGTAACCTATAATAATGTGGCTTCATTGGCCTGGGCTACTGTTGGTAACTCGACTGTAACCTATAATAATGTGGCTTCATTGGCCTGGGCTACTGTTGCTCTGCTCGACTGTAACCTATAATAATGTGGCTTCATTGGCCTGGGCTACTGTTGCTCTGCTCGACTGTAACCTATAATAATGTGGCTTCATTGGCCTGGGCTACTGTTGGTAACTCGACTGTAACCTATAATAATGTGGCTTCATTGGCCTGGGCTACTGTTGCTCTACTCGACTGTAACCTATAATAATGTGGCTTCATTGGCCTGGGCTACTGTTGGTAACTCGACTGTAACCTATAATAATGTGGCTTCATTGGCCTGGGCTCCTGCTGCTCTGCTCGACTGTAACCTATAATAATGTGGCTTCATTGGCCTGGGCTACTTTTGGTAACTCGACTGTAACCTATAATAATGTGGCTTCATTGGCCTGGGCTACTGCTGCTCTGCTCGACTGTAACCTATAATAATGTGGCTTCATTGGCCTGGGCTACTGCTGCTCTGCTCGACTGTAACCTATAATAATGTGGATTCATTGGCCTGGGCTACTGTTGCTCTGCTCGACTGTAACCTATAATAATGTGGCTTCATTGGCCTGGGCTACTGTTGCTCTGCTCGACTGTAACCTGTAATAATGTGGCTTCATTGGCCTGGGCTACTGTTGCTCTGCTCGACTGTAACCTATAATAATGTGGCTTCATTGGCCTGGGCTACTGTTGCTCTGCTCGACTGTAACCTATAATAATGTGGCTTCATTGGCCTGGGCTACTGTTGCTCTGCTCGACTGTAACCTATAATAATGTGGCTTCATTGGCCTGGGCTACTGTTGGTAACTCGACTGTAACCTATAATAATGTGGCTTCATTGGCCTGGGCTACTGTTGCTCTGCTCGACTGTAACCTATAATAATGTGGCTTCATTGGCCTGGGCTACTGTTGCTCTGCTCGACTGTAACCTATAATAATGTGGCTTCATTGGCCTGGGCTACTGTTGCTCTGCTCGACTGTAACCTATAATAATGTGGCTTCATTGGCCTGGGCTACTGTTGCTCTGCTCGACTGTAACCTATAATAATGTGGCTTCATTGGCCTGGGCTACTGTTGGTAACTCGACTGTAACCTATAATAATGTGGCTTCATTGGTCTGGGCTACTGTTGCTCTGCTCGACTGTAACCTATAATAATGTGGCTTCATTGGTCTGGGCTACTGCTGCTCTGCTCGACTGTAACCTATAATAATGTGGCTTCATTGGCCTGGGCTACTGTTGCTCTGCTCGACTGTAACCTATAATAATGTGGCTTCATTGGCCTGGGCTACTGTTGCTCTGCTCGACTGTAACCTATAATAATGTGGCTTCATTGGCCTGGGCTACTGTTGCTCTGCTCGACTGTAACCTATAATAATGTGGCTTCATTGGCCTGGGCTACTATTGCTCTGCTCGACTGTAACCTATAATAATGTGGCTTCATTGGCCTGGGCTACTGTTGCTCTGCTCGACTGTAACCTATAATAATGTGGCTTCATTGGCCTGGGCTACTGTTGCTCTGCTCGACTGTAACCTATAATAATGTGGCTTCATTGGCCTGGGCTACTGTTGCTCTGCTCGACTGTAACCTATAATAATGTGGGTTCATTGGCCTGGGCTACTGTTGCTCTGCTCGACTGTAACCTATAATAATGTGGCTTCATTGGCCTGGGCTACTGCTGCTCTGCTCGACTGTAACCTATAATAATGTGGCTTCATTGGCCTGGGCTACTGTTGCTCTGCTCGACTGTAACCTATAATAATGTGGCTTCATTGGCCTGGGCTACTGTTGCTCTGCTCGACTGTAACCTATAATAATGTGGCTTCATTGGCCTGGGCTACTGTTGGTAACTCGACTGTAACCTATAATAATGTGGCTTCATTGGCCTGGGCTACTGTTGGTAACTCGACTGTAACCTATAATAATGTGGCTTCATTGGCCTGGGCTACTGCTGCTCTGCTCGACTGTAACCTATAATAATGTGGCTTCATTGGCCTGGGCTACTGTTGGTAACTCGACTGTAACCTATAATAATGTGACTTCATTGGCCTGGGCTACTGCTGCTCTGCTCGACTGTAACCTATAATAATGTGGCTTCATTGGCCTGGGCTACTGTTGGTAACTCGACTGTAACCTATAATAATGTGGCTTCCTTGGCCTGGGCTACTGTTGCTCTGCTCGACTGTAACCTATAATAATGTGGCTTCATTGGCCTGGGCTACTGTTGGTAACTCGACTGTAACCTATAATAATGTGGCTTCATTGGCCTGGGCTACTGCTGCTCTGCTCGACTGTAACCTATAATAATGTGGCTTCATTGGCCTGGGCTACTGTTGCTCTGCTCGACTGTAACCTATAATAATGTGGCTTCATTGGCCTGGGCTACTGTTGCTCTGCTCGACTGTAACCTATAATAATGTGGCTTCATTGGTCTGGGCTACTGCTGCTCTGCTCGACTGTAACCTATAATAATGTGGCTTCATTGGCCTGGGCTACTGTTGCTCTGCTCGACTGTAACCTATAATAATGTGGCTTCATTGGCCTGGGCTACTGTTGCTCTGCTCGACTGTAACCTATAATAATGTGGCTTCATTGGCCTGGGCTACTGTTGCTCTGCTCGACTGTAACCTATAATAATGTGGCTTCATTGGCCTGGGCTACTGTTGCTCTGCTCGACTGTAACCTATAATAATGTGGGTTCATTGGCCTGGGCTACTGTTGCTCTGCTCGACTGTAACCTATAATAATGTGGCTTCATTGGCCTGGGCTACTGCTGCTCTGCTCGACTGTAACCTATAATAATGTGGCTTCATTGGCCTGGGCTACTGTTGCTCTGCTCGACTGTAACCTATAATAATGTGGCTTCGTTGGTCTGGGCTACTGTTGGTAACTCGACTGTAACCTATAATAATGTGGCTTCATTGGTCTGGGCTACTGTTGCTCTGCTCGACTGTAACCTATAATAATGTGGCTTCATTGGTCTGGGCTACTGCTGCTCTGCTCGACTGTAACCTATAATAATGTGGCTTCATTGGCCTGGGCTACTGTTGCTCTGCTCGACTGTAACCTATAATAATGTGGCTTCATTGGCCTGGGCTACTGTTGCTCTGCTCGACTGTAACCTATAATAATGTGGCTTCATTGGCCTGGGCTACTGTTGCTCTGCTCGACTGTAACCTATAATAATGTGGCTTCATTGGCCTGGGCTACTGTTGCTCTGCTCGACTGTAACCTATAATAATGTGGCTTCATTGGCCTGGGCTACTGTTGGTAACTCGACTGTAACCTATAATAATGTGGCTTCATTGGTCTGGGCTACTGTTGCTCTGCTCGACTGTAACCTATAATAATGTGGCTTCATTGGTCTGGGCTACTGCTGCTCTGCTCGACTGTAACCTATAATAATGTGGCTTCATTGGCCTGGGCTACTGTTGCTCTGCTCGACTGTAACCTATAATAATGTGGCTTCATTGGCCTGGGCTACTGTTGCTCTGCTCGACTGTAACCTATAATAATGTGGCTTCATTGGCCTGGGCTACTGTTGCTCTGCTCGACTGTAACCTATAATAATGTGGCTTCATTGGCCTGGGCTACTGTTGCTCTGCTCGACTGTAACCTATAATAATGTGGGTTCATTGGCCTGGGCTACTGTTGCTCTGCTCGACTGTAACCTATAATAATGTGGCTTCATTGGCCTGGGCTACTGCTGCTCTGCTCGACTGTAACCTATAATAATGTGGCTTCATTGGCCTGGGCTACTGTTGCTCTGCTCGACTGTAACCTATAATAATGTGGCTTCATTGGTCTGGGCTACTGTTGGTAACTCGACTGTAACCTATAATAATGTGGCTTCATTGGCCTGGGCTACTGTTGCTCTGCTCGACTGTAACCTATAATAATGTGGATTCATTGGCCTGGGCTACTGTTGGTAACTCGACTGTAACCTATAATAATGTGGCTTCATTGGCCTGGGCTACTGTTGGTAACTCGACTGTAACCTATAATAATGTGGCTTCATTGGCCTGGGCTACTGCTGCTCTGCTCGACTGTAACCTATAATAATGTGGCTTCATTGGCCTGGGCTACTGTTGGTAACTCGACTGTAACCTATAATAATGTGGCTTCATTGGCCTGGGCTACTGCTGCTCTGCTCGACTGTAACCTATAATAATGTGGCTTCATTGGCCTGGGCTACTGTTGGTAACTCGACTGTAACCTATAATAATGTGGCTTCATTGGCCTGGGCTACTGCTGGTAACTCGACTGTAACCTATAATAATGTGGCTTCATTGGCCTGGGCTACTGTTGCTCTGCTCGACTGTAACCTATAATAATGTGGCTTCTTGGCCTGGGCTACTGTTGGTAACTCGACTGTAACCTATAATAATGTGGCTTCATTGGCCTGGGCTACTGCTGCTCTGCTCGACTGTAACCTATAATAATGTGGCTTCATTGGCCTGGGCTACTGTTGCTCTGCTCGACTGTAACCTATAATAATGTGGCTTCATTGGCCTGGGCTACTGTTGCTCTGCTCGACTGTAACCTATAATAATGTGGGTTCATTGGCCTGGGCTACTGCTGCTCTGCTCGACTGTAACCTATAATAATGTGGCTTCATTGGTCTGGGCTACTGCTGCTCTGCTCGACTGTAACCTATAATAATGTGGCTTCATTGGCCTGGGCTACTGTTGCTCTGCTCGACTGTAACCTATAATAATGTGGCTTCATTGGCCTGGGCTACTGTTGCTCTGCTCGACTGTAACCTATAATAATGTGGCTTCATTGGCCTGGGCTACTGTTGCTCTGCTCGACTGTAACCTATAATAATGTGGCTTCATTGGCCTGGGCTACTGTTGCTCTGCTCGACTGTAACCTATAATAATGTGGGTTCATTGGCCTGGGCTACTGTTGCTCTGCTCGACTGTAACCTATAATAATGTGGCTTCATTGGCCTGGGCTACTGCTGCTCTGCTCGACTGTAACCTATAATAATGTGGCTTCATTGGCCTGGGCTACTGTTGCTCTGCTCGACTGTAACCTATAATAATGTGGCTTCATTGGTCTGGGCTACTGTTGGTAACTCGACTGTAACCTATAATAATGTGGCTTCATTGGCCTGGGCTACTGTTGCTCTGCTCGACTGTAACCTATAATAATGTGGCTTCATTGGCCTGGGCTACTGTTGCTCTGCTCGACTGTAACCTATAATAATGTGGGTTCATTGGCCTGGGCTACTGTTGCTCTGCTCGACTGTAACCTATAATAATGTGGCTTCATTGGCCTGGGCTACTGCTGCTCTGCTCGACTGTAACCTATAATAATGTGGCATCATTGGCCTGGGCTACTGTTGCTCTGCTCGACTGTAACCTATAATAATGTGGCTTCATTGGTCTGGGCTACTGTTGGTAACTCGACTGTAACCTATAATAATGTGGCTTCATTGGCCTGGGCTACTGTTGCTCTGCTCGACTGTAACCTATAATAATGTGGCTTCATTGGCCTGGGCTACTGTTGGTAACTCGACTGTAACCTATAATAATGTGGCTTCATTGGCCTGGGCTACTGTTGGTAACTCGACTGTAACCTATAATAATGTGGCTTCATTGGCCTGGGCTACTGCTGCTCTGCTCGACTGTAACCTATAATAATGTGGCTTCATTGGCCTGGGCTACTGTTGGTAACTCGACTGTAACCTATAATAATGTGGCTTCATTGGCCTGGGCTACTGCTGGTAACTCGACTGTAACCTATAATAATGTGGCGTCATTGGCCTGGGCTACTGCTGCTCTGCTCGACTGTAACCTATAATAATGTGGCTTCATTGGCCTGGGCTACTGTTGGTAACTCGACTGTAACCTATAATAATGTGGCTTCATTGGCCTGGGCTACTGCTGGTAACTCGACTGTAACCTATAATAATGTGGCTTCATTGGCCTGGGCTACTGTTGCTCTGCTCGACTGTAACCTATAATAATGTGGCTTCATTGGCCTGGACTACTGTTGGTAACTCGACTGTAACCTATAATAATGTGGCTTCATTGGCCTGGGCTACTGCTGCTCTGCTCGACTGTAACCTATAATAATGTGGCTTCATTGGCCTGGGCTACTGTTGCTCTGCTCGACTGTAACCTATAATAATGTGGATTCATTGGCCTGGGCTACTGTTGCTCTGCTCGACTGTAACCTATAATAATGTGGGTTCATTGGCCTGGGCTACTGCTGCTCTGCTCGACTGTAACCTATAATAATGTGGCTTCATTGGTCTGGGCTACTGCTGCTCTGCTCGACTGTAACCTATAATAATGTGGCTTCATTGGCCTGGGCTACTGTTGCTCTGCTCGACTGTAACCTATAATAATGTGGCTTCATTGGCCTGGGCTACTGTTGCTCTGCTCGACTGTAACCTATAATAATGTGGCTTCATTGGCCTGGGCTACTGTTGCTCTGCTCGACTGTAACCTATAATAATGTGGCTTCATTGGCCTGGGCTACTGTTGCTCTGCTCGACTGTAACCTATAATAATGTGGGTTCATTGGCCTTGGCTACTGTTGCTCTGCTCGACTGTAACCTATAATAATGTGGCTTCATTGGCCTGGGCTACTGCTGCTCTGCTCGACTGTAACCTATAATAATGTGGCTTCATTGGCCTGGGCTACTGTTGCTCTGCTCGACTGTAACCTATAATAATGTGGCTTCATTGGTCTGGGCTACTGTTGGTAACTCGACTGTAACCTATAATAATGTGGCTTCATTGGCCTGGGCTACTGTTGCTCTGCTCGACTGTAACCTATAATAATGTGGCTTCATTGGCCTGGGCTACTGTTGGTAACTCGACTGTAACCTATAATAATGTGGCTTCATTGGCCTGGGCTACTGCTGCTCTGCTCGACTGTAACCTATAATAATGTGGCTTCATTGGCCTGGGCTACTGTTGGTAACTCGACTGTAACCTATAATAATGTGGCTTCATTGGCCTGGGCTACTGCTGCTCTGCTCGACTGTAACCTATAATAATGTGGCTTCATTGGCCTGGGCTACTGTTGGTAACTCGACTGTAACCTATAATAATGTGGCTTCATTGGCCTGGGCTACTGCTGGTAACTCGACTGTAACCTATAATAATGTGGCTTCATTGGCCTGGGCTACTGTTGCTCTGCTCGACTGTAACCTATAATAATGTGGCTTCTTGGCCTGGGCTACTGTTGGTAACTCGACTGTAACCTATAATAATGTGGCTTCATTGGCCTGGGCTACTGCTGCTCTGCTCGACTGTAACCTATAATAATGTGGCTTCATTGGCCTGGGCTACTGTTGCTCTGCTCGACTGTAACCTATAATAATGTGGCTTCATTGGCCTGGGCTACTGTTGCTCTGCTCGACTGTAACCTATAATAATGTGGGTTCATTGGCCTGGGCTACTGCTGCTCTGCTCGACTGTAACCTATAATAATGTGGCTTCATTGGTCTGGGCTACTGCTGCTCTGCTCGACTGTAACCTATAATAATGTGGCTTCATTGGCCTGGGCTACTGTTGCTCTGCTCGACTGTAACCTATAATAATGTGGCTTCATTGGCCTGGGCTACTGTTGCTCTGCTCGACTGTAACCTATAATAATGTGGCTTCATTGGCCTGGGCTACTGTTGCTCTGCTCGACTGTAACCTATAATAATGTGGCTTCATTGGCCTGGGCTACTGTTGCTCTGCTCGACTGTAACCTATAATAATGTGGGTTCATTGGCCTGGGCTACTGTTGCTCTGCTCGACTGTAACCTATAATAATGTGGCTTCATTGGCCTGGGCTACTGCTGCTCTGCTCGACTGTAACCTATAATAATGTGGCTTCATTGGCCTGGGCTACTGTTGCTCTGCTCGACTGTAACCTATAATAATGTGGCTTCATTGGTCTGGGCTACTGTTGGTAACTCGACTGTAACCTATAATAATGTGGCTTCATTGGCCTGGGCTACTGTTGCTCTGCTCGACTGTAACCTATAATAATGTGGCTTCATTGGCCTGGGCTACTGTTGCTCTGCTCGACTGTAACCTATAATAATGTGGGTTCATTGGCCTGGGCTACTGTTGCTCTGCTCGACTGTAACCTATAATAATGTGGCTTCATTGGCCTGGGCTACTGCTGCTCTGCTCGACTGTAACCTATAATAATGTGGCATCATTGGCCTGGGCTACTGTTGCTCTGCTCGACTGTAACCTATAATAATGTGGCTTCATTGGTCTGGGCTACTGTTGGTAACTCGACTGTAACCTATAATAATGTGGCTTCATTGGCCTGGGCTACTGTTGCTCTGCTCGACTGTAACCTATAATAATGTGGCTTCATTGGCCTGGGCTACTGTTGGTAACTCGACTGTAACCTATAATAATGTGGCTTCATTGGCCTGGGCTACTGTTGGTAACTCGACTGTAACCTATAATAATGTGGCTTCATTGGCCTGGGCTACTGCTGCTCTGCTCGACTGTAACCTATAATAATGTGGCTTCATTGGCCTGGGCTACTGTTGGTAACTCGACTGTAACCTATAATAATGTGGCTTCATTGGCCTGGGCTACTGCTGGTAACTCGACTGTAACCTATAATAATGTGGCGTCATTGGCCTGGGCTACTGCTGCTCTGCTCGACTGTAACCTATAATAATGTGGCTTCATTGGCCTGGGCTACTGTTGGTAACTCGACTGTAACCTATAATAATGTGGCTTCATTGGCCTGGGCTACTGCTGGTAACTCGACTGTAACCTATAATAATGTGGCTTCATTGGCCTGGGCTACTGTTGCTCTGCTCGACTGTAACCTATAATAATGTGGCTTCATTGGCCTGGACTACTGTTGGTAACTCGACTGTAACCTATAATAATGTGGCTTCATTGGCCTGGGCTACTGCTGCTCTGCTCGACTGTAACCTATAATAATGTGGCTTCATTGGCCTGGGCTACTGTTGCTCTGCTCGACTGTAACCTATAATAATGTGGATTCATTGGCCTGGGCTACTGTTGCTCTGCTCGACTGTAACCTATAATAATGTGGGTTCATTGGCCTGGGCTACTGCTGCTCTGCTCGACTGTAACCTATAATAATGTGGCTTCATTGGTCTGGGCTACTGCTGCTCTGCTCGACTGTAACCTATAATAATGTGGCTTCATTGGCCTGGGCTACTGTTGCTCTGCTCGACTGTAACCTATAATAATGTGGCTTCATTGGCCTGGGCTACTGTTGCTCTGCTCGACTGTAACCTATAATAATGTGGCTTCATTGGCCTGGGCTACTGTTGCTCTGCTCGACTGTAACCTATAATAATGTGGCTTCATTGGCCTGGGCTACTGTTGCTCTGCTCGACTGTAACCTATAATAATGTGGGTTCATTGGCCTTGGCTACTGTTGCTCTGCTCGACTGTAACCTATAATAATGTGGCTTCATTGGCCTGGGCTACTGCTGCTCTGCTCGACTGTAACCTATAATAATGTGGCTTCATTGGCCTGGGCTACTGTTGCTCTGCTCGACTGTAACCTATAATAATGTGGCTTCATTGGTCTGGGCTACTGTTGGTAACTCGACTGTAACCTATAATAATGTGGCTTCATTGGCCTGGGCTACTGTTGCTCTGCTCGACTGTAACCTATAATAATGTGGCTTCATTGGCCTGGGCTACTGTTGGTAACTCGACTGTAACCTATAATAATGTGGCTTCATTGGCCTGGGCTACTGTTGGTAACTCGACTGTAACCTATAATAATGTGGCTTCATTGGCCTGGGCTACTGCTGCTCTGCTCGACTGTAACCTATAATAATGTGGCTTCATTGGCCTGGGCTACTGTTGGTAACTCGACTGTAACCTATAATAATGTGGCTTCATTGGCCTGGGCTACTGCTGCTCTGCTCGACTGTAACCTATAATAATGTGGCTTCATTGGCCTGGGCTACTGTTGGTAACTCGACTGTAACCTATAATAATGTGGCTTCATTGGCCTGGGCTACTGCTGGTAACTCGACTGTAACCTATAATAATGTGGCTTCATTGGCCTGGGCTACTGTTGCTCTGCTCGACTGTAACCTATAATAATGTGGCTTCATTGGCCTGGGCTACTGTTGCTCTGCTCGACTGTAACCTATAATAATGTGGCTTCATTGGCCTGGGCTACTGTTGCTCTGCTCGACTGTAACCTATAATAATGTGGCTTCATTGGCCTGGGCTACTGTTGCTCTGCTCGACTGTAACCTATAATAATGTGGCTTCATTGGCCTGGGCTACTGTTGCTCTGCTCGACTGTAACCTATAATAATGTGGCTTCATTGGCCTGGGCTACTGCTGCTCTGCTCGACTGTAACCTATAATAATGTGGCTTCATTGGCCTGGGCTACTGTTGCTCTGCTCGACTGTAACCTATAATAATGTGGCTTCATTGGCCTGGGCTACTGCTGCTCTGCTCGACTGTAACCTATAATAATGTGGCTTCATTGGCCTGGGCTACTGCTGCTCTGCTCGACTGTAACCTATAATAATGTGGCTTCATTGGCCTGGGCTACTGCTGCTCTGCTCGACTGTAACCTATAATAATGTGGCTTCATTGGCCTGGGCTACTGCTGCTCTGCTCGACTGTAACCTATAATAATGTGGCTTCATTGGCCTGGGCTACTGTTGCTCTGCTCGACTGTAACCTATAATAATGTGGCTTCATTGGCCTGGGCTACTGCTGCTCTGCTCGACTGTAACCTATAATAATGTGGCTTCATTGGCCTGGGCTACTGTTGCTCTGCTCGACTGTAACCTATAATAATGTGGCTTCATTGGCCTGGGCTACTGCTGCTCTGCTCGACTGTAACCTATAATAATGTGGCTTCATTGGCCTGGGCTACTGCTGCTCTGCTCGACTGTAACCTATAATAATGTGGCTTCATTGGCCTGGGCTACTGTTGCTCTGCTCGACTGTAACCTATAATAATGTGGCTTCATTGGCCTGGGCTACTGCTGCTCTGCTCGACTGTAACCTATAATAATGTGGCTTCATTGGCCTGGGCTACTGCTGCTCTGCTCGACTGTAACCTATAATAATGTGGCTTCATTGGCCTGGGCTACTGCTGCTCTGCTCGACTGTAACCTATAATAATGTGGCTTCATTGGCCTGGGCTACTGTTGCTCTGCTCGACTGTAACCTATAATAATGTGGCTTCATTGGCCTGGGCTACTGTTGCTCTGCTCGACTGTAACCTATAATAATGTGGCTTCATTGGCCTGGGCTACTGTTGCTCTGCTCGACTGTAACCTATAATAATGTGGCTTCATTGGCCTGGGCTACTGTTGCTCTGCTCGACTGTAACCTATAATAATGTGGCTTCATTGGCCTGGGCTACTGTTGCTCTGCTCGACTGTAACCTATAATAATGTGGCTTCATTGGCCTGGGCTACTGTTGGTAACTCGACTGTAACCTATAATAATGTGGCTTCATTGGTCTGGGCTACTGTTGCTCTGCTCGACTGTAACCTATAATAATGTGGGTTCATTGGCCTGGGCTACTGTTGCTCTGCTCGACTGTAACCTATAATAATGTGGCTTCATTGGCCTGGGCTACTGTTGCTCTGCTCGACTGTAACCTATAATAATGTGGCTTCATTGGCCTGGGCTACTGTTGGTAACTCGACTGTAACCTATAATAATGTGGCTTCATTGGTCTGGGCTACTGTTGCTCTGCTCGACTGTAACCTATAATAATGTGGGTTCATTGGCCTGGGCTACTGTTGCTCTGCTCGACTGTAACCTACAATAATGTGGCTTCATTGGCCTGGGCTACTGCTGCTCTGCTCGACTGTAACCTATAATAATGTGGCTTCATTGGCCTGGGCTACTGTTGCTCTGCTCGACTGTAACCTATAATAATGTGGCTTCATTGGCCTGGGCTACTGTTGCTCTGCTCGACTGTAACCTATAATAATGTGGCTTCATTGGCCTGGGCTACTGTTGCTCTGCTCGACTGTAACCTATAATAATGTGGCTTCATTGGCCTGGGCTACTGTTGCTCTGCTCGACTGTAACCTATAATAATGTGGGTTCATTGGCCTGGGCTACTGTTGCTCTGCTCGACTGTAACCTGCACCACATCAAAATGTCATTAGTGCTTTAATATAGATGGCCTTCTTCTTCAACAGTAAATTTACCATCAAATTGCATCTTGGTGCACTGATTTGTTTACAGAAAATGATGGTGTGCCGGGAAGGGGGAGAGAGGGGGGGTCTATTAAATACAAAAAACGAAGCCCCAGGGCCTATGATTTCTTAATCCGGCCCTGGTGGAGCATGTAGCTTGTTGTTGGCCAAACTTAAGTCATCAAAGTGGCAAAAGTTAGGAGAACTAATCAATGAAAGATGTTAAAGATGGAATTAAAAGTTAAAGGAGAAGAATAGGCTACAACGACCCAGAGCCAACAGGTCATAAATGACCGAGCTACGGCAGCTATTAGTCTACTATTGTGTGAGTTGGCTTGGTTGGTTGCTGTCTCTCCTTCCCTTACTTCCTCCCTGCACCCAGTGTCACTCACAATAGCCTACACACACAGCACGGCCCCTGCTAGAGCATCACCATTTCCTCCCTGCACTCCCTAACGCTTTATCAGCTCCAGTTAATAAAGTAGCTTCAAAATATATACCCTGCGGCTTCCCTCACACGGAGCGCGTCTCTATATTACATTTTTATTTATTTATGCATATCGCATCCCGATGGGAGCGGTCCAATTCGGAACGGGTCCAACGTTTTGGACCTGTGAAGGCCGCTACCTAGAAGTCCTTTCTCCAAACTGAAAGGTGTTGGACAAAACAAGTCATCATCGATTGGATAGTCTCTAAACAATCAGCGTGTCAAAGCTAATGACTATTTCCCGAAACACCGCTTTACCGAAGTGGCTCTGGCCCAGCGCATCCGTTTCTGGGACCAATCAGAATGGTTTGAATGTGTTCGCATTTGAGAAAGTTGTTGGAGTGAAGAACAAATCCTGACTTATCGTGGATAAGAAACTTTAGTGGGCATGGCATTTGGCCAGAGCGATGTGGTCGGGTAGCCAGGCTAATCTTCACCTGCCATTTGATATGAAGGGAGAAAGAGAAAAACCCTGTGTAACAAGTTTAACATATTCATACTTGTGCCCTCCCTGAAAGCCACAACATGGCAAGCTTATTGAACCAGCTGAACTTGGTAAAGGATTCTCACCATCAATTAAGCTTTCACATGGGCAATGTCATTTTATTAGGTGTGCTTGTTGAAAGCCAAGCACATCTTTAGAAATGGTTCATCTTCTGCTGCCAGCTGTATCGACAAAACTGCAACGGATAGAACACACCAGCAGTGTTTAAATCTGCGAAAAATAGTATGCATCATCATCTGGATGTGTGTGCAACAAAAGTTCAACACTCACCTTCTGCTACCGTTTCTGTCCAGCCGTCTACACATTCAGTTTGATGCATACCTTCTATAAATCCAATGTATGCACCACACAGAACGCACTGCAACGCAATGCTGCAAGGCAAACGTAGCGTGTCATTGGAAAGGAATGTAATTCTGGTGTACCAAAATGCAATGACGCTGTCGGTGTGTTTTCGAAGTGTAAAATGTACCAACACCAAAACAACTTTCAAATGCCAAGATTGCCACTGGTCAGTGTGCTTGAAAGAAATGTTTTGAAATAGTTCACACTACAACCATATTTGCATCAATATGACCAAGGTAAGATATTGTTTTGGAAATGATAGTTTAGAGTTGATAAATCACCTTTCTTATTTTCACAAATGTTACCCACTATGAAGATTGTCCTCCATCACATCATCTACGGCCTTTTATTATTATTACTATAGTTGTTTATGAGAAGCACATGTATTTCTTGATAATAATGTGGGTTAGAGATTTCCTCTTGATTGATGTTGATCACCTGAAAAAGAGAATTGTGTGTTAAGAGTTTGAGTTGGGAGCACTGGCAATTGGTTTGATGCCGGAACCCAATAATATAGGTTATTTCTGGTAATTCATTCTGTTTACTAATTAAAACGTGAAAGTAGATCGTCAGAAATGTGTATTATTAGTTTACCTTGTATTTCGTTGTTTATTGAAGAGGGTTCTGTTCATTTCCTGTTCAGAGAATTGACGGGCAAATGTGGCGCGCTGGAGCGCATAGTTAATGGTAGGGTGGTGCAGTAGTGGCTTATCCCGGGGGTCGTTCCTATCCCCAGTCGTATGTATTCTCTTACGCATGGGTTAAGCACAGTTATTGATATGTGTGCTAGTATAGGCTTAAGAGTACTATCTGGACAAGCATGGTATTTCATGTCCGTTGAATGTTAACTGACAAGATATGTGAAAGGGTTTCCCATTGGTTAGTTGCTTCATGGGTATTATTATAAGCCTGTTCTCTCACTGTTTTGTGGAACAGAGATGGTGTAAGGTTGGCACGCTGCTAGATTTGGTTTTGAAGAGCTCTATTTGATCCCGGTTTATTCTTTTTGTAAATACTTCTACATGTTGATGGCTATATCTTCACGTTTGATAATAAAAAGCCTCACTCTTGGCAAAAAAAAATTGGTTCTGTATAGTTGCCTCCTCACTGTAAAATCCTCTCACTGGGTCTCACACCCACCTTATGCAGAAAAATGCAGACAGTATACGAAGCATTAGCCTATTTGACTTACAGCGCTCTGTTTACTAACATTTTCTTTCCACTACTACATCACTGTAGCTAAGCGAACATTAGCTAACACTGTATAGGAAGGTAGACCGTCTCCCTAGTTACTCCTAGATCTGAAAAGGGATTGGATAGGTGTACGCAAAATGGCAGAAATTCCACCCAGCCCAGGGAACGACCTACCTGAATTTGTCCAATAGAAACTCTCGTGCAAAACATTTTGCAATGGAATCTGACTAATACCCCTGATAAGACATGAACCAATAGGATCAGCTTCATTAAGTCTCTTTACCTAGACCTGTAACAAACCTGTTCTTCACTATAAAGAACCAACCCACAATTGAGTTTAATGCCAACATAATAGGTTTATTTTCAAATCAAGTAAAACATTCAAGACATTTTTTATATTTTTTTTATCCAAGATTCACAGAGGTAAAAAAAAAAAAAGGCATTATGTTTATATTGAGGCTATAATAATGAGTGATATGCACATAAAATACAACTTTTGTATCAATAAAATCAATCAGTGCTTGGGTTCTCAACTTACACAAGTGAGGGGACAGGGGTGAGAACCCCTTCAGCCACTAAGGGCAGAGAAAACAAAACAAAAAAATGAACAACTCCAACAAGAGAAAAGTCAAGTTAATTCAATCAAGAGCTAAACCTGTACTTGTACCTAAATGCAAAGAGGTATCTGCTACTGGAACATAAGGTTTAAAGCTTTGATATGGATATATATACCCCTTTAAAACCGATCTCTAAAGCATTATGTTGTCTTGGAAATACAATAAGGTATTGGTTTATATTGACAACATTAAGGTTTAAAGCATTGTGTTATCTATTTCCTCATAGATCCACATTATTCCAGTATGGTTTTATTGAGGTTTTATTGTGTATAGACATTCTGTGAATCAAACATGATATAAGGATGAGTAAACATTAATGTTCCCAAAAACAGGCCAAGAACAGAGCAGCCACCATGGCTATTGAGGTATGTGAATTTCCGTCATTGTCAGTCATTTCCTAATTCACCCACTAACGGGCATTGTGTGCTTTAGTGTCCCCCTCTTAGCATCACAACATGGATAAGTGTTGTTTCTGAAGGCTTTACAGATCTCTAGAACTGACTAAATACTGGATGACAACCAGAGTAATGCTGAATTACAAATCGACCCTGGTCCCTACACCCTAGGTACTCCGGTAGATTTCAGAGGATTGGATATGTGGAAACCAAGGGTTGGAACCGGTTCAGGGATCAGAACAGACAAATGGAAAATACAGACATTATTTGAGGGTCAAAATCATAAAAGGAAACGAAAGTGATCTAAGCTTATACAAATGTCTGCCTGCCAGCTGAACATCTTTGCCAGTATGTGTGAGTGTGCAGTGTTGCCAACTCATTTTCAGGGTAAGTTGCTGGAGGCAGGTTGATTTGTTGGTAAATTACGTTGTGATGTCATTACGTAGAATACACTAACGTTACTCAAATTGACTGGCCATCCCGGCAAAAAATATGATTTGACATTTGTTCAGGTACAGACTCCCACTCTTTTCTGTTCTTCTGGCTGTACAATTCTTATTGAGACATGTTGATAGTTCTGTTCAAGATCAAACATTCGTGACCAACTATATTCATTGGGTTTGGCTCCTCGAACCAGTGCTACTGCAGCTGCAGTCAGCTAACAATGATTTGCAATTTGTTGAAATTGCTGCAGGCCTGCTGCTGCCTGTGCACGAGCTGAGCGCCTGCTGCTGACGTCACTCACAATGCACTTTTGTGTGCATTCTCTGTGTGCATTCTCTGTGTGACACAGAGAAAAACGTTTTTGTGTCATTTAGAGGGAACATGCGTGCATTTTAGTGTTTGAGTCACTTTTCATAAGTTGCTTAAAGTTCCAAATACATTTTTAAAAGTAGCTAAATTTGTTGCTAGGTGCTGTTTGGAAAAAAAAGTTGCCAGGGTAGTCTGAAAAGTTGCTCATTCTAGCAACAAAATTGCTAAATTGGCATCACTGAGTGTGTAGGCAATGTGCCCCTCCCCACCGAGGCTAATGTAGCCTACTGACGTTACAAGCGTGATGATTCAGAAATTAGGGAGAGATTTTTTAATTAGAGAAGAATGGATGAATTGTTTCAATGCTAGTTACAGATACAGTAGTTATCACGTTTAACATTGAATTTACTAACTACCAAAAGGTAAGACGTTTTTAATTCTGGTTCCGCTCTGCACACACAAGCTTGTTAGCTAGAAGTTCAAAGATTCAAAGTTGTTCTGTAGAAGCCGCTGCTCCGTAGGTATAATTCTCTGCTAAATTTCAGTAGCATCTCTTGCCCTACACTTGGTTGTGCATGTAAACAACTATAGCCTAGGCAGCCGATAGCGCCCATGCACTATCCACTGTCTAGGCTTAAACAAGTGTCGCTTGCCCACTCCACAGCAAGCTGCACTATCCACTGTCTAGGCTTAAACAAGTGTCGCTTGCCCACTCCACAGCAAGCTGCACTATCCACTGTCTAGGCTTAAACAAGTGTCGCTTGCCCACTCCACAGCAAGCTGCACTATCCACTGTCTAGGCTTAAACAAGTGTCGCTTGCCCACTCCACAGCAAGCTGCACTATCCACTGTCTAGGCTTAAACAAGTGTCGCTTGCCCACTCCACAGCAAGCTGCACTATCCACTGTCTAGGCTTAAACAAGTGTCGCTTGCCCACTCCACAGCAAGCTGCACTATCCACTGTCTAGGCTTAAACAAGTGTCGCTTGCCCACTCCACAGCAAGCTGCACTATCCACTGTCTAGGCTTAAACAAGTGTCGCTTGCCCATTCCACAGCAAGCTGCACTATCCACTGTCTAGGCTTAAACAAGTGTCGCTTGCCCACTCCACAGCAAGCTGCACTATCCACTGTCTAGGCTTAAACAAGTGTCGCTTGCCCACTCCACAGCAAGCTGCACTATCCACTGTCTAGGCTTAAACAAGTGTCGCTTGCCCACTCCACAGCAAGCTGCACTATCCACTGTCTAGGCTTAAACAAGTGTCGCTTGCCCATTCCACAGCAAGCTGCACTATCCACTGTCTAGGCTTAAACAAGTGTCGCTTGCCCACTCCACAGCAAGCTGCACTATCCACTGTCTAGGCTTAAACAAGTGTCGCTTGCCCACTCCACAGCAAGCTGCACTATCCACTGTCTAGGCTTAAACAAGTGTCGCTTGCCCATTCCACAGCAAGCTGCACTATCCACTGTCTAGGCTTAAACAAGTGTCGCTTGCCCACTCCACAGCAAGCTGCACTATCCACTGTCTAGGCTTAAACAAGTGTCGCTTGCCCACTCCACAGCAAGCTGCACTATCCACTGTCTAGGCTTAAACAAGTGTCGCTTGCCCACTCCACAGCAAGCTGCACTATCCACTGTCTAGGCTTAAACAAGTGTCGCTTGCCCACTCCACAGCAAGCTGCACTATCCACTGTCTAGGCTTAAACAAGTGTCGCTTGCCCATTCCACAGCAAGCTGCACTATCCACTGTCTAGGCTTAAACAAGTGTCGCTTGCCCACTCCACAGCAAGCTGCACTATCCACTGTCTAGGCTTAAACAAGTGTCGCTTGCCCACTCCACAGCAAGCTGCACTATCCACTGTCTAGGCTTAAACAAGTGTCGCTTGCCCACTCCACAGCAAGCTGCACTATCCACTGTCTAGGCTTAAACAAGTGTCGCTTGCCCACTCCACAGCAAGCTGCACTATCCACTGTCTAGGCTTAAACAAGTGTCGCTTGCCCACTCCACAGCAAGCTGCACTATCCACTGTCTAGGCTTAAACAAGTGTCGCTTGCCCACTCCACAGCAAGCTGCACTATCCACTGTCTAGGCTTAAACAAGTGTCGCTTGCCCACTCCACAGCAAGCTGCACTATCCACTGTCTAGGCTTAAACAAGTGTCGCTTGCCCACTCCACAGCAAGCTGCACTATCCACTGTCTAGGCTTAAACAAGTGTCGCTTGCCCACTCCACAGCAAGCTGCACTATCCACTGTCTAGGCTTAAACAAGTGTCGCTTGCCCACTCCACAGCAAGCTGCACTATCCACTGTCTAGGCTTAAACAAGTGTCGCTTGCCCACTCCACAGCAAGCTGCACTATCCACTGTCTAGGCTTAAACAAGTGTCGCTTGCCCACTCCACAGCAAGCTGCACTATCCACTGTCTAGGCTTAAACAAGTGTCGCTTGCCCACTCCACAGCAAGCTGCACTATCCACTGTCTAGGCTTAAACAAGTGTCGCTTGCCCACTCCACAGCAAGCTGCACTATCCACTGTCTAGGCTTAAACAAGTGTCGCTTGCCCACTCCACAGCAAGCTGCACTATCCACTGTCTAGGCTTAAACAAGTGTCGCTTGCCCATTCCACAGCAAGCTGCACTATCCACTGTCTAGGCTTAAACAAGTGTCGCTTGCCCATTCCACAGCAAGCTGCACTATCCACTGTCTAGGCTTAAACAAGTGTCGCTTGCCCACTCCACAGCAAGCTGCACTATCCACTGTCTAGGCTTAAACAAGTGTCGCTTGCCCACTCCACAGCAAGCTGCACTATCCACACTGATTGGTGAAATTATTTAATGTAAAAAAAATAAAAAAGTTGATTTCAGAGGTTTAAAAAGGAATGGAAAGGAACAATATAAACCAGTACTTTTTGGGGGGTTCGAACCGGTTCAGAACTTTCTTTTGCAGTCTGAACAGTGGAACCGAACAAAAAAAACATTTTTCGTTCCAACCCCTGGTGATCTCTTCATTTTACTTTCAGAATAGCTAGGTGGCAATGTTGCCAAATATCCATCTATACAATTCTCCTAGGAGTGGCTATGGATGAAGGACAAGGGGTCGATTTGGAATTAATCTTCCTCCACTAGGCTTAATCTGATCAAGTAAAAGTCTGAACTTGGGGGGCATCACCAGTAGAGTAATCACGAGAGATAGACAGAGGCCTGAAACTCAGAGCTGAAAGCAGTGGTTCTGAAACTGAGCTGAAAGCAGTGGTTCTGAAACTGAGCTGAAAGCAGTGGTTCTGAAACTGAGCTGAAAGCAGTGGTTCTGAAACTGAGCTGAAAGCAGTGGTTCTGAAATGGAGCTGAAAGCAGTGGTTCTGAAATGGAGCTGAAAGCAGTGGTTCTAAAACTGAGCTGAAAGCAGTGGTTCTGAAACTGAGCTGAAAGCAGTGGTTCTGAAACTGAGCTGAAAGCAGTGGTTTTGGTTCAAATAAGGTTAAAATAACACAGAACAGGTGCATTCAGGATCATAATGTTTCAAACTGGTTTGGTCTTGAACGGGATCGAAGGAAAAGACCCTATGAACCTGGAATAACGTGTCACTGTTGATTTAGGTCTCTCTACTCTCAAGCATGTGGCAATCAAGTGTCAACCTGGTTTGGCAGCTGACAGTGAAGATGGGAGTCAAGTACATCATATACAAGTGTGTGAAACATTCGACTCAATGCGCCTGAATGCAGCCTATTAGACAAGTAAATCATATGGTGCCCCAGTCCCCAACAGAAAGCTAATCTGACCACAACCACCTTAGAGAGACAGTATTCTTTTACATTCCACACTAGCACCTTGATCCGACCTAGTATGAACCGATGTATTGGGCATGAACACGCTAAGAAAGTGGGGACGTCAAACATCGAGATGTAGTGGTTTACACCCTGTCAGTTTTGGAGGCAGCGTTAGGTTTGCTCTCAAAAAGCAGTGCTCTAGCAAACTACAAATAAGTCAAATCGGCCAACAGTTGCCTAGCTAGCTAAAGTTAATATTTCCAGTTAGTCCCCGACTGCTCCTAAAAGCTCTTTTACTCGCTACCGTAACACCTTTGTGTCACAGATTCCTCCAAAAATGACGTGGTGTCTCCAGTTGTGTTTTATAAATGGGACATATTCCAATTTCCAACCATACTGGACATGTATTGAAAGTGGAGTGCTAGTACGTGCATTTCAACAGAGCCTATGAGAGGTTCGCAATTCACACAACATAATTCCCTAACTGACTGTTAAATACTGAACAGGATAGCAAGATGAGACAATAATCAAATCAGTAGTTACAATGATTTGAAGAAACTCTGGTACTTTTTGTTCATATTTCGGCGTAAACTAGTCGACCATGTACTGCAAACTGTAAGACTATGAGGTGAGTTTATACTGTAATACTGCAGCCTTCACCCAAAAACTCTGTCCTTTTAATCTCAGAGTAGTTGGTTTTTCAGTCCAAAAATAAGAATATTTTTTTTTTTTAAAAGGATCTCTACCTATGCAAGGTCACTATTACTATAAAAATCTACATATTTCGTGTTAAGTATTATTAATGCCACTCATAACTACATAGTGTTGTTTACTAAAATAAATTATCTTGAGCCAACACAACTTGCGATTTTTGGAGGTTGTCAAAATGGCTGACATTTAGGTCACTTACTGACGAACCCAAAGAGAAAAATAGCTATTTGGTAATGCGGTGGGACTACTCAAGACAAAACATTGATAGGCACAATCTCCTTGTGCGTATACGCAGTACAATCTCCTTGTGCGTATACGCAGTACAATCTCCTTGTGCGTATACGCAGTACAATCTTATTCGTGTCCATCTCATGCCGGTCATTATCAAGTGGTTACAAACAATGACAAAAGTTTTTTTATTTTACAACAAAGTCAAATCCTTTTAAAATGAGGTTAGTATAAAAATGGTGTATAAACACTTGACCAACGACATGCCTATATAGCTGGCCCAAAACGGAGGATTTCTCACTGGTTGTTGTCTGCAGCTAAGCCAACACTATTTTATGCTCGGAAAAGCTGACACACACACACACAGACTTAGCTGGCAGAGAGAATTCACCCTGGATGTGGTGATTAACACTCCCATTTCAAACCGAAGTAAAAGGCCTAAAAAAAAATTATTTGATGTGAAAACAATTGTTATAGTCATAACCGATCTACTATTTCAGTTATGTGATTGGTTGAAATGGCATTGTGACTCCTGTGCCAACAGGCTTGTAACAAAAAACTGCACAGAGGTGGTAGGAGGGGCCAGGAGGAAACACAGGAAATGAGGTAGGATTTTGCTGGAAACAAACAAAAAATATATATATTTTTGTTGAAATGACTGATAAAAATCTGTGGCAACACAAAGGGCCCTTCAAAAACTCAAAGCCTCAGTACAATATAGTCCTACAGTTATTCATACAAGATCAATAATACAAAACATGAAGAAAAAAATGCACAAATATGCATAACTCAAGAGGTAGTTAACTAATATCAGTACATGAGGTACAGAAACATTAAAACTTGGTGGATGATTCCCAAAAGAATAAAATATATTTTTTTTTATTCCCTGAGAACAGTTTATCATCCTGAGAGGAATTGTGGGTAAAAAAATAATAAAAAATAATAAAAAACATTGTACCAAAAATGGAATATTATCCAGGTGAGTGCTCCTTGGTCTGTGCTCGTTGTGTGGTTTGGTCATTCTCTTCCTCTCTGTTGTTGTGCACTTGCTGGATTTATTTCGATGCATGTCACACATTCAAAAAGCTGTACATAAACAACCTCAGTGTTGAACTTTCAGCAATCGTCCCTAGAAATTCCAAAGGAGCAGGAACAGCAAAGCAACAATTCCTACTTTTAAAACGCCTTCAAATGAAGCCATACTCTTTGGTATAGAAATGTATACCTAAAACAGTTGGTTGCCTACATAGTTTGTTTTAGAGCTTTAGAAAACACAAGCTAGTTTGATATCATCATACAAAGTCATTTGATTTGTCAGCACATTAAGATACAATTCCAAAGTGAGCCACATTAACTTTTGGGTGGAGTGCCACTTCAGAGAAGTTATTTTCACATTCAATATGGTCAGAGAAGAGTTGTCACGTTTCATTAGGATACGCGCTACTGGAAAGTCGCAGAGGATTCACGTCATACCAAAACCAGCATTTGAGTTTTCTGCCTCCCTCCTTCCTGTCTTAGTAAATCTCTGGACTATTTGGAACATGGCAGCGGGGTTTTGGAATCCCGTTTTGAGGGGGATTGTGACATCACACAGACCTAGAGGGTATGTAGACTTGACTGTTACTGGGCCTTTATCTAGGATTCTGAGGTTTACCTAATTAAGTCAGGGAGAACCTCCAGGCCCTAGGCACTTGATGGCAAAGGAGGAGAGGGGATAGATGGTGATAGAGGGGTAGAGTGAAAGGAGGAGATAGTGATGTCACACAGGTCAAGGGAGAGAGGGGTGTGATGGTGCTTTAACATAACGCTGTGTTAACTTGACAATAAAGAATCCTACGCACAATACAGAGCTTTCTTAAACTATGTTAGAATATTACTTACATTTTAATAATATGCTATTCTTTCATACATATATTACTGACATATATTGTGAGTTTATAAACTGTTCAACTAATTAGCCAGCAACCCAACTCTAGATCTAGTCCAATTAAATAATGGTATTTCTTTCTGTTTTGAAACAAACCTATCGGTGGATATTGATTATATGGTTTCTTATGAGGCATCTGTAGGATTATATGAAATATTATTGTTAATAGCAAGTCCAGCTAGAGGTTGGCCCCTAATCTGAAAGATGAAACTTCTCGTCTGCCACTGTTGTTTTATGAAAGGGTCAGCGTCTCTCGCACACACGCACACAAAAGCCCCCCCACACACACACACAAAAGCCCACACACACACACACACAAAAGCCCACACACACACACACACACACACAACCCCACTCACACACACACACACACACAACCCCACTCACACACACACACAACCCCACTCACACACACACAACCCCACTCACACACACAACCCCACTCGCACACACAACCCCACTCGCACACAAGCAAGTATGCACACCTGCCTGGATTCAATGCTATGCACTCTGCAGTCAATTGTCAGTACCACTGAACTAGAAAATATTCTGTGGTTTAGGAGTGACAGTTAGGCTACTGGTAGGTATGACATTCACTCTGGTATCCATGGTAATCTCCTCTACACTGATTGGATAGGCCACATTAAAGAATAATTTTGCTTCTGATTGGTTGAGGTTCCATTGTTTTGATACAGGGCCTATCAGTGTTACCCAATCCTGATCCCACACTCTTAGAAAAAAAGTAGAACTCTAATCAAAAAGTTGGTGGTGAGTTGATTAGTTGAATTTAGTGTGTAGATGCGAAGGATACAACTAAAATACACAGGATTAAGAAGCACTGGCCTACATCATGGCCTTATTTAAAATCCTTAATGATTCAAATTAACTCTGCTGGATCGCCGCATCATGACCTTTGGAACGGTTATATAATATAAATATGAACCAGGTGGACCAAAATCTAAAAGAGAAGCGAGTCCTATTCAGAAATTGCCACAGAAAGAGTTATGGATGACATCATCTAACCCAGAGAGCCATCTAACCCAGAGAGCCATCTAACCCAGAGAGTCATCTAACCCAGAGAGTCATCTAACCCAGAGAGTCATCTAACCCAGAGAGTCATCTAACCCAGAGAGTCATCTAACCCAGAGAGTCATTAGATTCACCGCCAACCTTGTTTCTCTTTAAGACCATATCGTCTCTTGAGCTGCACTGATTGAGACCAGTCACACACAAAGACACAGTCATTCACATGCATCCATATCCCCAGCAATGGTTGTCATAGCTGCCACAGCCAGTCAGTCACATACATCCGTACCCCTGACGATTGTTGCCATAGCTGCGCTGGTCCTGCCAAAAATAGACCTATTATTTCCACAAGTGCGAGGTAGATTAGGGGTGGGGGTTAAGGGGGGTTCCTTAGGTGAGGAGAGTCAGGGGTCGGGAGGTACAGCTCTCCCCCTATTTCCTCCCCCTCTGGGGGCCAACACGGTGTGACTGGGTTAGCTCCTCTGGGGAGGGCGAGGGGCCCTCAAGGGGGGACGAGCCCGAGCGCTCCTCCTCGTCGGCGGGGTACAGGTGGGTCGAGGTAGAGGGGTGCAGGGGGTCCTGAAAGCCTGTGGGGGCCGCCAGCACCTTGTGGGGACACTGGGCCACCATGTGCCTGATGCTCTGGCAGTAGTGGCATTTCTTTGGCTGGGGGGGCAGGCCACACTCCTTGGCATGGTGGTCCAGACCTCCACAGTTATAACAGCTGGACAGAGGACAGTGGGAGTGGAATGGAGAGAAAAGGATGAGAGGAGGAGGAACAGGTAAAGGACATAAAACGGTGTCACCCAATTTGCTACTAGTATAATTTGCTACTAGTATGAAAACAACATTGAATGACTCATAGGAATGAAGTCATAATTGGATATTGCTTTAATAGGAGTCAACAGGTATAATGTGTTATGATGGAGCTATAATACACAGCAAGTCTTGTCATTAGGCTTCATCTGTTATTATCGTCAAAGTCATCTTGACTAAACATCAGATGAAAATGTGTTACATTGAAAGACGTGACATATTACACGCCTAATTATTATTTAGCTATTTATTTTACCTTTATTTAACTAGGCAAGTCAGTTAAGAACAACCATTCGGTTACTAGTCCAACAAGACATTATTAGACATTATAAAGTCTCATACACTCTTATAAGATGTAATAATGTATACCAGTCAGCTTTATGTAAAGTGTTACCCAAAAGAGTAAAAGCTATTTCCTGACATCAACCCAGTGCTATGGGCTGAGCAGCGGTGTAAAGTACTTAACAATACTTGAAGTAATACTTTAGTACTTTAAAGTACTACTTAATTTTCTGTATTTTACTGCTTGTCTTTTTGACTACTTTTACTTCACTACATTCCTAAAAGGAAATAATGTACTTTTTAACCCATACATTTTGAATGCTTAGCAGGACAGGAAATTGGGTCCAATTCATATACTTAACAAGAGAACATCCCTGGTCATCCCTACTGCCTCTGGTCTGGTAGACTCACTAAACACAAATGCTTTGTTTGTAAATGATGTCTGAGTGCTCCCCTGGCTATCCGTACATTTTAAAAACAAGAAAATGGTGTTGTCTGGTTTGCTTCATAAGGAAGTAGAAATTATTTATACTTTTATTTTTGATACTTAAATATATTTCTAAACAAATACTTTTAGACTTTCACTCAAGCAGTATTTTACTGGGTGACTTTCACTTGAGTCATTTTCTATTAACATACCTTCACGCAGGTATGACAATTGGGTACTTTTTCCACCACTGGTGCTGAGGTGGAGATTATTGGGGCCTTATTCAGGATTCCCTTTGATTTCTGTACAAGTGCTCTTTCCTCCACTAGATGGCAGCATAACAAAGGCCATAAATCCTTTTGAAATGCCAGAAACTATTGTCACTACCCAGCAGTTTCATCTATATTTATACATACATATATATTTACACATATATATATATATATATATATATTACTGCTCAAAAAAATAAAGGGAACACTAAAATAACACATCCTAGATCTGAATGAATGAAATATTCTTATTAAAGACTTTTTTCTTTACATAGTTGAATGTGCTGACAACAAAATCACACAAAAATTATCAATGGAAATCAAATGTATCAACCCATGGAGGTCTGGATTTGGAGTCACACTCAAAATTAAAGTGGAAAACCACACTACAGGCTGATCCAACTTTGATGTAATGTCCTTAAAACAAGTCAAAATGAGGCTCAGTAGTGTGTGTGGTCTCCACGTGCCTGTATGACCTCCCTACAACGCCTGGGCATGCTCCTGATGAGGTGGCGGATGGTCTCCTGAGGAATCTCCTCCCAGACCTGGACTAAAGCATCCTCCAACTCCTGGACAGTCTGTGGTGCAACGTGGCGTTGGTGGATGGAGCGAGACATGATGTCCCAGATGTGCTCAATTGGATTCAGGTCTGGGGAATGGGCGGGCCAGTCCATAGCATCAATGCCTTCCTCTTGCAGGAACTGCTGACACACTCCAGCCACATGAGGTCTAGCATTGTCTTGCATTAGGAGGAACCCAGGGCCAACCACACCATCATATGGTCTCACAAGCGGTCTGAGGATCTCATCTTGGTACCTAATGGCAGTCAGGCTACCTCTGGCGAGCACATGGAGGGCTGTGCTGCCACCCAAAGAAATGCCACCCCACACCATGACTGACCCACCGCCAAACCGGTCATGCTGGAGGATGTTGCAGGCAGCAGAACGTTCTCCACGGTGTCTCCAGACTGTCACATGTGCTCAGTGTGAACCTGCTTTCATCTGTGAAGAGCACAGGGCGCCAGTGGCGAATTTGCCAATCTTGGTGTTCTCTGGCAAATGCCAAACGTCCTGCACGGTGTTAGGCTGTAAGCACAACCCCCACCTGTGGACGTCGGGCCCTCATACCACCCTCATGGAGTCATTTTCTGACCGTTTGAGCAGACACATGCACATTTGTGGCCTGCTGGAGGTCATTTTGCAGGGCTCTGGCAGTGCTCCTCCTGCTCCTCCTTGCACAAAGGCGGAGGTAGCGGTCCTGCTGCTGGATTGTTGCCCTCCTACGGCCTCCTCCACATCGCCTGATGTACTGGCCTGTCTCCTGGTAGCGCCTCCATGCTCTGGACACTACGC
Organism: Oncorhynchus kisutch; assembly: GCF_002021735.2. NCBI lineage: Eukaryota > Metazoa > Chordata > Actinopteri > Salmoniformes > Salmonidae > Oncorhynchus > Oncorhynchus kisutch. The sequence continues at coordinate 13,237,000 of NC_034185.2, read as the reverse complement.
TGACAGACACAGCAAACCTTCTTGCCACATCTCGCATTGATGTGCCATCCTGGATGAGCTGCACTACCTGAGCCACTTGTGTGGGTTGTAGACTCCGTCTCATGCTACCACTAGAGTGAAAGCACCGCCAGCATTCAAAAGTGACCAAAACATCAGCCAGGAAGCATAGGAACTGAGAAGTGGTCTATGGTCCCCACCTGCAGAACCACTCCTTTATTGGGGGTGTCTTGCTAAATGCCTATAATTTCCACCTGTTGTCTATTCCATTTGCACAACAGCATGTGAAATGTATTGTCAATCAGTGTTTCTTCCTAAGTGGACAGTTTGATTTCACAGAAGTGTGATTGACTTGGAGTTACATTGTGTTGTTTAAGTGTTCCCTTTATTTTTTTGAGGAGTGTATATATATACACACAGTATCAGTCAAGTTTGGACACACCTACTCATTCAAGGGTTTTTCTTTCTTTTCTACTATTTTCTACATTGTAGAATAATAGTGAAGACATCAAAACTATAAAATAGCACATATGGAATCATGTAGTAAACAAACCAAAAATATTTTTTAAACAAATCATTTGATATTTTATGGTCTTCAAAGTAGCCACCCTTTGCCTAAATGCCAGCTTTGCACACTCTTGGCATTCTCTCAATCAGCTTCATGAGAAATGCTATTCCAACAGTCTTGAAGGAGTTCCCACATATGTTGGCTGATTTTCCTTCACTCTGCAGTCCAATTCATCCCAAACCATCTCAATTGGGTTGAGGTCAGGTGATTGTGGAGGCCAGGTCATCTAATGCAGACAGCGTGTATGGGCGTGGTTTTCTGATGTCAACGTTGTGAACAGAGTGCCCCATGGTGGCGGTGGTGTTATGTTATGGGCAGGCATAAACTACGGACAACAAACACAATTGTATTTTATTGATGGCAATTTGAATGCACAGAGATGCCGTGACGAGATCCTGAGGCCCATTGTCGTGTCATTCATCCACCGCCATCACCTGATGTTTCAGCATGATATTGCACGGCCCCATGTTGCAAGGATCTGTACACAATTACTTGAAGCTGAAAATGTCTCAGTTCTTCCATGGCCTGCATACTCACCAGACATGTCACCTATTTAGGATGTTCTGGATCGATGTGTATAACAGCGTGTTCCAGTTCCCGCCAATATCCAGCAATTTTGCACAGACATTGAAGAGGAAAGGGACAACATTCCAAAGGCCACAATCAACAGCCTGTTCAACTCTATGCGAAGGAGATGTGTTGTGCTGCATGAGGCAAATTGTGGTCACAGCAGATACTGACTGGTTTTCTGACCCAAGCCCCTACCTTGTTTTAAGGTGTCGTGACCAACAGATACAGATCTGTACTCAGTCATGTGAAATCCATAGATTAGGGCCTAATGGATTTATTTACATTGACTGATTTCATTCTCTGAACTGTAACTCAGTAAAATATTTGAAATTGTTGCATGTTCCACTAGTAGAAAGAGGAGGAAGGGAAGCTCTACTAAGGTACACAATAGTAAATTGGTCATCAAAAAGAAAGGAGGACCAAGGCACTCTTCATATAATTAATTAAAATGCCTTTTAGTATGGCATGTTCAATAGAAAGTTTAGTTTTTGAAATCCGAAGTGTTTCGGCTCATTGCCTTCGTCAGGGAGTACAAAATAATTATACAATGTCCTCTTTTGAACAGCTTTTCCAATTAGCCCTAATTGAAAGAGGGCGTGGTTACAAAATTGATTGGACACACCTAGTAAGCAAAAATATACACATTCAAAGGTGAAATGCTGTAGCTATGTTATCATAAAGATAACTCCAACCTAGAAGTATCAGAACATTAAAAGGTAGTTCTAACCTTAAATATGACTGGGAGAAGTGTCAAGAATAAGAAAGCTATATATTCCATAGTACACTAGAACACAGCAAAACATGAACAACAACAGTCTAAACATAGCTGAGGGCAATGTCCACTAGATGACAGCAAATGGACCTATCACAACCCTACAGGAAGGGTGAGAAATCCATATCTTGATTTAAACCAGGATATTTAGTGGCCTGTAGTTTGTAATTCCAAAAACCTTCCCTTTGGTTTAACTTCTTGGTGACAGGGGGCAGTATTTTCACGTCCGGATTAAATGCATGCCCAAATTCAACTGCCTGCTACTCATCCCCAGAAGATAAGATATGCATATTATTAGTGGATTTGGATAGAAAACACTCTTGAACCTATTTGAATCATGTCTGTGAGTATAACAGAACTTATTTAGCAGGCAAAACCCAGAGGACAAACCATTCAGATGTTTTTTTTAGGTCACTCTTTTCAATGGGAATCCAGATTTCTAAAGGGACCTTATTGCAGTTCCTATCGCTTCCGCTGGATGTCAACAGTCTTAAGAAATTGGTTGAGTTTATTCCTTTGTGTAATGAAGAAGTACGGCCATCTTGAACAAGGGTCACTTGAAGTGTACTGTTAGATAGAGGCGCATCACCAGAAAGCATGCTTCAGTTTGTTTTCTTCCTGTATTGAACACAGATCATCCCGTCTTCAATTTGATTGATTATTTACGTTAAAAAAAATAGTTTGAAATGTTTTGGCAAAGTATACAGGTAACTTTTGAGATATTTTGTAGTCACGTTGAGCAAGTTGGAACCGGTGTTTTTCTGGATCAAACGCGCCAAATAAATGGACATTGTGGATATATATATATATATATATAGATATATATATAGGTAAGGCATGAATTACATGAATTACATTTTTATTTCTGCGTTTTGTGTCGCGCCTGCAGGGTTGAAGTATGCTTCTCTCTCTTTGTTTACGGAGGTGCTATCCTCAGATAATAGCATCGTTTGCTTTCGCCGAAAAGCCTTTTTGAAATCTGACATGATGTCTGGATTCACAAGTGTAGCTTTAATTTGCTATCTTGCATGTGTGATTTCATGAAAGTTTGATTTTTATAGTCATTTATTTGAATTTGGCGCTCTGCATTTTCCCTGGCTTTTGGCCTGGTGGGTCGTTAGCACATATCCCAGAGAGGTTAACTGTTTAAGACGGTCCCCTTTTCTAATAGAGGCCGGAATATGATCAATACATTTTAATTCATTATATGAACAGTGCCTTAGTCCTCCATTCTTTTTGATGGCCAATTTACCCCTTTTACCAAAGAGCTCATTCTGTCTATCAAAATGTACTATTGTGTACCTTAGTAGCGCTTCCCTTCCTCCTCTTTCTACTAATTAAGCATAGCACTTGGGTGGTGCTTAGATGAAGCAGCTCCACAGTCATTTCTTTTAGGACATTTTACAACTCAAACTATGGATTTTACCCAAGAGGCTACAAGATGTTCCTATTCCCATGAAGAAAGCCAAAGGATTATTACCACTACCACATTGCTAGATGAGATGACATCCACAGAGAATACTGGAATGGACTTAAACAAGGCTTACAGAGGCTTGCAACACCTTATGGAGAAAGATACCAAACTTGACCTCTATTCTATCACCTTGTCTGACTATTGGAGGAAAGGCCTAATCTCATAGGACTCAGTATTATGAAGTTTCCAGCTAATGGAAAACAAGGTAAAACTAAATGTAGAGATAAATGGGAGGCTATTCTCAACAAGTGTTCTTTTGACCTAATGCTACATCTAATAGAAGAATCTAAAAAGGACAGACAAGTAGTCCAAACAGAAATTGAAGTAAAAAAGGAAAATCACAGAACACAGTGACAATTCTAACAAAGCACAATGTGATGAGATCTTGAAAGAGAAAGTAGACACATTCACTCTGACATTGAAGCAAGACAAGCTAAGAAAATTTAGAAGAGATGAAGTAGACTCTAGAGATGGCAAGGTCTTTGCCTGGAGAAAACCAACATGCAAGAATTCAGAATCACATCCCCAGAGAAGAAAGCCTAGATCTGTTTCTTTCAACTTTACAAGCAGTGACGATGAGGATCACCCCAGACACTTAGAGGCCAGCTCCTCCCAATATTTTTTTAGATCAGGAAGAGGTTCTTCAACAAGAGAAGGAGAGGACGCGGAAGAGGCCAACACGGAGGGGGAGGAAGAAATCAAGACTATCCAACGACACGGAGCAGGACCAGAACAAGGCTGTGTGATCACATCCTTGTTCTGGTCCTGCTCCGTGTGGTTGGAGAACCACTTTCTGATGATTGCATAAGGGTATTGTCTAAAGGACTGTCCTTTGCCACATATTCAACTAATGAATTTAATACAAAGATTGACCTATTTCCTTGCCTGGTACAAGCAAAACATCTCTCCAACTACAGACGCCAGTGTCTCTGGTCAGGCAGTTTGTTCCCTCAAAAACACCTTTTAAGCCTAAATCCACTTTTTGTCCCATCATCCAGAATGCCACACTGAATACATTTGCCAAAAAGTGAATTTTGATGTGGAGAATCTGTTTAAGAATCTGTTGACTCCAACCAAACATGACAATTTATATATTTTTCGTGGTATCCAATTGTTAGTAGTTACTATCTTGTCTCATCTCGTACGTGTGCAAGCCTACAGATGGGAATACCATTCTGAGGGCAGACAGCTTTCACCCCAAAAGAGATCATCCCATACTAATAAAGGCAATTGAATTATATGAAGAGTGCCTTGGTCCTCCTTTCTTATTGTTGCATGTTCCATTTATATTTTTGTTGTATATATTCACACACAGCACAGTCAAAATGGACACCTACTCATTCCAGGTTTTTTGTTTGACTATTTTCTACATTGTAGAATAATAGTGAAGACATCCAAACTATGCAATAACACATATGGAATCATGTAGTAACCAAAAAAAGTGTTAAACAAATATAAATATTTTATATTTGAGATTCTTCAAAGTAGCCACCCATTACCTTGATTTGCACATTCTTGGCGTTCTCTCAACCAGCTTCATGAGGTAGTCACCTGGAATGCATTTCATTTAACAGGTTTGACTTGTTAAAGGTGATTATGCCCAATTTCTTTCCTTCTTAATGCGATTGATCAGTTGTTGTGACAAGGTAGAATTTTGGTTCCAACCGCCATGTTTTTGTGAGTCGCAGAGTAGGTGTGGTAGCCATTCTGGTTACGTGTGCCTTGAATTCTAAATAAATCACAGACAATGGCACCAGCAAAGCACGGTTACAAGTTCAACGCACTAACCACTAGGCTACCTGCCGCCCCTATGAAATTAACTTATCCTCTGCAGCAGTCGCGGTCCTCTATAGAGACAGTCAGCACAGCCAATCACAGCGCTTGATGGTGTTTGCAACTGCACTTGAAGAAACGTTCAATGTTCTTGAAAGTTTCTAGATTAACTGACCTTCAAGTCTTAAAGTAATGATGGACTGTCGTTTCTCGTTGCTTATTTGAGCTGTTCTTGCCATAATATGGACTTGGTCTTTTACCAAATAGGGGTATCCTCTGTATACCCCATCTCAACACAAGTGATTGGCTCAAATGCATTAAGGAGGAAAAAAAAATCCACAAATTAACTTAAGACACACCTGTTAATCAAATGTTATTGGTCACATACACATGGTTAGCAGATGTTAATGCCAGTGTATATCTTCTGTATATAGGGTTGCACATTTTGGGGAATATTCAGAGGTGGACACATTCCGTGGGAATTAATGGGAATATATGCAAATTAATATTAATACCACTTAAATGTAGATGTTTCTTGCATTGGATATATTTACCATATAATAAATATGGAGACAGAAACATAAGGTAAAAGGTTTATGATAAGGAAATGCAAATGATTAAATCCTTTCAATATAAATAAAAACATTTAATTATCGATTTAACTTTTATTAAATGAGTTGACTCTTCACATGGGATGATTTCACTGAACAAAAAGGAATATTGAATGATACCCAATGATCCATCGCATCTCCCAAAAATGTTTTTGACATACATCTGTAAAATGATGGTTTAGAAACTAAAGCTTTGGTTGTCTTCCTCTCAGGCTTCCATGTCTTCTCCCTGAACCTCCTCAATATCCACCTCTTGAACATCAGACTCTGAGGCTTCATCTTCACTGTCACTTTCCAACCTTGTTGAGGATTCTTTCCTTGTATTTTCAACCCTTGTATTGGTCAGCCTGTTGCATGCTTTTGTGTGTGTTTTCCCAAACAAGGACCAGTTACACTCTGAGGCAGCTGATTTTGGTGGGATTTGGAGGATGATGGAGGCAAAAGGGGAAAGAGCTTCAGATCCACAAAGTCCCTTCCACCAGGTGGCTGAGATATGTTGGCATGAATGCCATATTGCATCTCCATCCCAAAGCCCTTGCTTGTCAGTGTACTTTGTCAGACTGTCAAGAACCTTAACCTCATCCAGGCCAAGGTGGCGAGACACGGTAGTGATGACACCATCTCTGCACCAGACAGGATGCTTTTGACAGCATACTTGGGGTCCAACATGTATGCTGCGGCATGTATGGGCTTCAGGCAGAAGTCTTCACGCTTTTTGATGTATTTCATTACGGCAGTTTCCTCTGCTTGGAGCAACAGTGAAGTGGGCAGGGCAGTATGGATTTCTCTTACATTTGCAAGCAGTCTGAACATCAGACAGGATGGCATTGTCCCCCTCAATCCGTGCAATGGCTACTGCTATAGGTTTCAGGAGTTTCAGGCTGCTCTCCCGTATCATCCAGGAGGATCCTCTTGATGGGGCTGTCCATATCGGCAGACTGTGATATGGCCACTCCTTCCCCTCCAGGAGACTGTCAAATATGATGACAACAACACCCCCAACAGGTGTTGCTGGGAAGCTTCAATGTAGTGCGCTTATTCTTCTCACTTTGGTTGGTGAGGTAGATTTCTGCTACAACTTGATGACCATTCACATACCTAACCATTTCCTTGGCTCTCTTGTAGAGTGTATCCATTGTTTTCAGTGCCATGATGTCCTCGAGGAGCAGATTCAATGCATGAGCAGCACAGCCAATGGGTGTGATGTGAGGGTGGGACTCCTCCACTTTAGACCAAGCAGCCTTCATGTTCGCAGCATTGTCTGTCACCAGTGCAAATACCTTCTGTGGTCCAAGGTCATTGATGTCTGTCTTCAGCTCATCTGCAATGTAGAGACCGGTGTGTCTGTTGTCCCTTATGTCTGTGCTCTTGTAGAATACTGGTTGGTCGAACATTCGACCACCCATCAGAGATGATTGCAATACAGTCTGATTTCTCTATAATTTGCTTGACCTTCTCTTGAACTCTGCATCCAGCAAATGAGTGGATAAAGCATGTCTGGTTGGAGGGGTGTATGCTGGGCGAAGAACATTCCGAAATCTCTTCCAATACACATTGCCTGTGAGCATCAGAAGTAAATATTTGCATACACCGCTCGAGGAAGACATTCAACAGCATTTCTCTAACTACGTTCCTCCATTGAGTCAAAAAACCTTCTGATTCCAGGAGGACCATGAGCTGTTACTAATAATAAAGGTGTCTGATTCATCATTTTCACCTCACATAGAAGTAGAGGGACCTTTGTCAGAGGTTGCTTGTTGTGAGCGCTGAGGGAACTTTATGCACTTGGTCAGATGTTTGTGCATCTTTTTTTGCATTCTTCACATATGATTTGGCACAGTATTTGCAAATGTACACAGCTTTTCCTTCTACATTAGCTGCAGTGAAATGTCTCCACACATCAGATCCTGTAAAGATTAGAAGAATAAAAACAATAGATAAATAGTTACGCAGTTAGATTAAACAACTCCTTTCGAAGATGAATGTTTTCAAATGAAACATGTATGGAAACAGGTGAATTAACACTCCTCCGATAGCAGGCTCAAGAAAGCTAAAACCCACATGGTAGCAAACTAACTTACAGAAATTGTTAACAAGTTAGAAATGATTTAGACACACTTTGCTATAGGTTACTATTTACTAGTTAACAAAAATAATGTGTCACATAAAATAGTGTGTCACATAAAATATATTCACCCCACCCAGTATTGTAATCAAAACTGACCAGAAAGCATGTAGTCCTTGGCTCAGACAGTGTAGTAGTGTGGGCTCAATAGCATCTCATTAGTGTGCAAGATCTTGAGAATTAGATGTGCATGTGATGGAAGAATGCACTGTGCGTGCAGAGGGTTGCAATTCCATTGAATTGGGGATAGTTTAACCAAAATATGCCACAAGACCTAGAATTGCTTTATGTGTCTCCCACAAAAAAAGGTTCACTGTTACAAGCTAACTTTGTTTTCGGAAAGTGTCCGACCCATTGCAACCCTGTATACCAGCCCTGCCTTGTCACAACACAACGGATTGGCTAAAACACATTAAGAAACAAATTCCACAAATTAACTTAACAAGGTACGTATGTTAATTGAAATGCATTCCATGTGACTACATCATGAAGCTGGTTGAGAGAATGGCAAGAGTGCAAAGCTGTCATCAAGGCAACGGTTGGCTACTTTGAAGAATCTCAGTTATGACACTTGGTTACTACATGATTCCATATGGGTTATTTCATTGTTTTGATGTCTTTACTATTATTCAACAATGTAGAGAATAGTAAAAAATAAAAACCCTTGAATGAGTAGGTGTGTCAACTTTTGACTGGTACTATAATATATATATATATATATACACACACACACAGAGTTGAAGTCGGAAGTTTACATAAACGAGTTTTAATGACTCCAACCTAAGTGTGTTTCAACCACTCCACAAATGTCTTATTAACAAACTATAGTTTTGGCAAGTTGGTTAGGACATCTACTTTGTGCATGACACAAGTCATTTTTCCAACAATTGTTGGAAAGACAGATCATTTCACTTACAACTCGCTATATCACAATTCCGGGGTCAGAAGTTTTACATACACTAAGTTGACTGTGCCTTTAAACAGCTTGGAAAATTCCAGAAAATGATGTCTTGGCTTTTGAAGCTTCTGATAGGCTAATTGACATCATTTGAGTAAATTGGAGGTGTACCTGTGGAGGTTTTTTAAGGCCTACCTTCAAACTCAGTGCCTCTTTGCTTGACATCATGGGAAAATCAAAAGAAATCAGCCAAGACCTCAGAAAAAAAAATCGTTGTAGACCTCAAGTCTGGTTCATCCTTGGGAGCATTTTCCAAATGCCTGAAGGTACCACCTTCAACTGTACAAACAATAGTACGCAAGTATAAACACCATGGGACAACGCAGCCGTCATACCGCTCAGGAAGGAGACGTATTCTGTCTGCTAGAGATGAACGTACTTTGGTGCGAAAAGTGCAAATCAATCCCAGAACGACAGCAAAGGACCTTGTGAAGATGCTGGAGGAAACGGGTAGAAAAGTATCTATGTCCACAGTAAAACGAGTCCTATATCAACATAACCTGAAAGGCCGCTCAGCAAGGAAGAAGCCACTGCTCCAAAACCACCATAAAAAAGCCAGACTACGGTTAGCAACTGCACATGGGAACAAAGATCATCCTTTTTTGGAAAAATGTCTTCTGGTCTGATTAAACAGAATGAACTGTTTGGCCATAATGACCATTGTTATGTTTGGAGGTAAAAGGGGGAGGCTGCAAGCCGAAGAACTATATCCCAACCGTGAAGCGTGGGGGTGGCAGCATCATGTTGTGGGGGTGCTTTGCTGCAGGAGGGACTGGTGCACTTCGCAAAATAGATGGCATCATGAGGTTAAAAAAAAGTATGTGGATATATCTCAAGACAGTCAGGAAGATAAAGCTTGGTTGCAAATGGGTCTTCCAAATGGACTAAGACCCTAAGCATACTTCCAATGTTGTGGCAAAATGGCTTAAGGACAACAAAGTCAAGGTATTGGAGTGGTCATCACAAAGCCCTGACCTCAATCCTATAGATACAGATTTTGGGCAGAACTGAAAAAGTGTGTGCGAGCAAGGAGGTCTACAAACCTGACTCAGTTACACCAGCTCTGTCAGGAGGAATGGGATAAAATTCATCCAACTTATTGTGGGAAGCTTGTGGAAGACTACCCAAAACATTTGACCCAAGTTAAACAATTTCAAGGCAATGCTACCAAATACTAAGTGAGTGTATGTAAACTTCTGACCCACTGGGAATGTGATGAAAGAAATAAAAGCTGAAATAAATAATTCTCTACTATTATTCTGACATTTCACATTCTTAAAATAAACTGGTGATCCTAACTGACCTATAACAGGGAAATTTTTACTTGGATTAAATGTCAGGAATTGTGGAAAAAATAAACAAAAATATATTTATATTATTTATTAGTACCAAAAGTTCTAAAGTTGGATCAAAGACAATATCATCCTCAATACAATCCTCATATAGGGAGCTTTCTCAGTTGCATGGAACACAGTTGGTGCATTGTATTGAAAGACATTATGGCTTGGGAAAACAACAGTTGGTATTCTATTGCATTGATTCTCAGACACAATCGATGGTGAGCATTAGAAGCTAGCCTTGGTGCATTTCGTTGAGTCTTTAAGATCACTGTTAAAAGACCAACAAATCACTAAATAACAAATAAAGAGCACAGCAGTAGAAATGTTTTAAAAGAATGCTGCACTTAACGAAGGATGTTGAGATGAACCATTGAGAGCTCTGTCTGTCTGTCTCCGTCTCCGTCTCCGTCTCCGTCTCCGTCTCCCTCTCCCTCTCCCTCTCCCTCTCCCTCTCCCTCTCCCTCTCCCTCTCAGTCTCCCTCTCTCTCAAAAAACAATGTGCCGATCAAGGGTCAAATACATTTCAATTCCAAATTAACTGCCTGAGAAAACTGAATAGAAAACACAATTGCGTGATACAAACTCCATACCCAATTCAAAAACCAAACAGGAATTGACCTCGGTTCAGACATCTTGTTTAGTTAATAAGATCTCGTCATCTCAATATTCCCATTATGTGCTCTTACCGAGCTATGAAATGGTTTAGACACACTTCACTGGGACCTTGTGGGTTACTAAGGAGCTGGTGGTGGTTACCACGGTAATACTTGGCCTATGGTAGCATCCAAAATGGCCCCCAATTCTCTATTCAGTGCACTACTTTTGACCCAGGAATCTGGTCAAATGTAGTGCACTACTGTATATAGGGAATAGGCTACCATTTGGGACTTGACCTAAATATTGCCAAGACCGCCTCATTTGTCCTTGCCTCCTCAGAGAAGTGTGGACACACCATAGACAATATTCCTCCCTGGGATTGGTGCAATGACTAAACATTTGTTGGGCATCATATGGTTTATTCCGTTATGAATTCATGGTGACAGAAAATGTGTCAGTGTAAATTTAACACTGAAAGTAAACAATGTGTTAAATGAACTCTTATGAGTGTTGAGAATAAACTCTTTATATTTCAATGAATATGCCTTATGCCAAGATAAATTGGTGATGGTAAAATGATTGTACCATTTATTATTGGGATTAGGATTGCAAAAACTTTCCACAAATTCCTGGGTTTTCCAGAAGTCCCGGTTAAAAGATTCCCATAAGGTAAAAACATGGATTGTTGGGAGAGTTAGCAGAAGTTTGCAACCCTCATTTGGATTGAGCAAAACAAGCAACAGTTATTGCTCAGAAGGTTAAATTACCAAATCCCAATTATCCTTAGTGAGTACCAGAAAGTAGCCATAGCAACCACAACTTCTGACAGATATGAGCTGAAACAGGACCATATAAATCCTAACTCAATTGCCGAGAGGTAATTTATACCTATTTTCAACTTTGGTTTACTGTTTCACCCTAAAATGGATTGAGTGGTGAAATATTCCTTTCATTTGAGTCAACGTTAAACTGCTAATCTTTATTTATTTTGTAATTTAGCTTATCCAGAGCAACTTACAGGAGCAATTAGGGTTAAGTGCCTTGCTAAATGGCACATCAACAGATTTTTCACCTAGTTGGCTAGGGGATTAATTCATTTAACTAGGCAAGTCAGTTAAGAACAAATTCTTATTTACAAACGAGAAACCTTCCGGTTACTGGCCCAACTGTCTTAAACGCTAGGCTCCCTGCCACCCTAATATAGCACTTCTCAGCATGGGGCGGCAGGGTAGCCTAGTGGTTAGAGCTTAACTGACTTGCCTAGTTAAATAAAGGTTAAAAATAATAATAATAATAATAATAATAATAATATCCTAAACCCCTAACATTATACTGATGTATGTTGGGGTTAGGGTTGTCTATCAGTTTCACATCTAATAATATCAACTGGAAACTTTAGTGGAAGAACTGTATCCCCATGCATTTTAAAGCATTTGATTGGTGAAAGTACGGGCTAAACAGAGTTTCCGGTGACACTTTATTTGGATAGTCCATCTGTAGATGCTCTAAAGACCATCTATTTATGAACCAACATAAATAAAATAAGAGTGCATAATTTAGCTACAGCGGATCAATAGCTTCTAAAAAATACCTGTGGATTAAGTTTTATCACAGGCTCTTAAGAGTCAGGAAGGCCACAATTTGGGCGTTGAATGATTTTGGAACCTCTAACCTTGGCACTTTGACTTAACCTCATCTTCCCATGGCTGTCAGTAACATTTCAACTAACTAACACAAAACACTGAACTTAACCCTTTTCCTAACCCTTACTCTAAACCTACTCCTAACCTTATCAAGCAGTTGCTTGTCAACAGATGATCATACTATCAACCATCTGTAGAGCATCTATACACGGACTATCAACCATCTGTAGAGCATCTATACACGGACTATCTTTTTACTGTTTTACTGCCTTCGCGGAGCCCCACCGGGCCTTCACAACTGGACTGCCGACGTTATCTACCCGAAGGAGTTATTCGGCTGGCTCCTCCGTCGCGACGTTACCTGAACGCCCATCTGCGGCCTGCTAACCGTTAGCTGTCTTACCGGCTGCTATCTGAATAGACAATCGGACAATTTTTTTATTTTTTATTATTATTATTATTATGTTTTCTTCTTGGGCCTCTATAACTATATCTATTGTTTTTATTTTTGTTGTTGTTGTGTGATTTGGATTAATCCCCTCTACCACACGGAACCCCACTAATCTACTGACGGAACGCAAGAGGTGGCTAACAACAGACCTCCATCCTATGCTAGCTTGCTACCGATGCCCTGGCTAGCTGTCTAAATCACCAACCAACCTCTCCACTCACCGGACCCTTTTGATCACTCGACTAAGCATGCCTCTCCTTAATGTCAATATGTCTTGTCCATTGCTGTTCTGGTTAGTGTTTATTGGCTTATTTCACTGTAGAGCCTCTAGTCCTGCTCACTATACCTTATCCAACCTATTAGTTCCACCACCCACACATGCAATGACATCTCCTGGTTTCAACGATGTTTCTAGAGACAATATCTCTCTCTTCATCACTCAATACCTAGGTTTACCTCCACTGTATTCACATCCTACCATACATTTGTCTGTACATTATACCTTGATGCTATTTTATCGCCCCCAGAAACCTCCTTTTACTCTATGTTCCAGACGTTCTAGACGACCAATTCTCATAGCTTTTAGCCGTACCCTTATTCTACTCCTCCTATGTTCCTCTGGCGATGTAGAGGTGAATCCAGGCCCTGCAGTGCCTAGCTCCACTCCTATTCCCCAGGCGCTCTCTTTTGACGACTTCTGTAACCGTAATAGCCTTGGTTTCATGCATGTTAACATTAGAAGCCTCCTCCCTAAGTTTGTTCTATTCACTGCTTTAGCACACTCTGCCAACCCGGATGTTCTAGCTGTGTCTGAATCCTGGCTTAGGAAGACCACCAAAAATTCAGACATTTCAATTCCAAACTACAACATTTTCAGACAAGATAGAACTGCCAAAGGGGGCGGTGTTGCAATCTACTGCAAAGATTGCCTGCAGAGTTCTGTCCTACTATCCAGGTCTGTACCCAAACAATTTGAACTTCTACTTTTAAAAATCCACCTCTCTAAAAACAAGTCTCTCACCGTTGCCGCCTGCTATAGACGACCCTCTGCCCCCAGCTGTGCTCTGGACACCATATGTGAACTGATTGCCCCCCATCTATCTTCAGAGTTCGTGCTGCTAGGCGACCTAAACTGGAACATGCTTAACACCCCAGCCATCCTACAATCTAAACTTGATGCCCTCAATCTCACACAAATTATCAATGAACCTACCAGGTACCTCCCCAAAGCCTTAAACACGGGCACCCTCATAGATATCATCCTAACCAACTTCCCCTCTAAATACACCTCTGCTGTCTTCAACCAAGATCTCAGCGATCACTGCCTCATTGCCTGCATCCGTAATGGGTCAGCGGTCAAACGACCTCCACTCATCACTGTAAAACGCTCCCTGAAACACTTCTGCGAGCAGGCCTTTCTAATCGACCTGGCCGGGGTATCCTGGAAGGATATTGATCTCATCCCGTCAGTAGAGGATGCCTGGATATTTTTTTTAAATGCCTTCCTAACCATCTTAAATAAACATGCCCCATTCAAGAAATTTAGAACCAGGAACAGATATAGCCCTTGGTTCTCCCCAGACCTGACTGCCCTTAACCAACACAAAAACATCCTATGGCGTTCTGCATTAGCATCGAACAGCCCCCGTGATATGCAGCTGTTCAGGGAAGCTAGAAACCATTATACACAGGCAGTTAGAAAAGCCAAGGCTAGCTTTTTCAAGCAGAAATTTGCTTCCTGCAACACTAACTCAAAAAAGTTCTGGGACACTGTAAAGTCCATGGAGAATAAGAACACCTCCTCCCAGCTGCCCACTGCACTGAAGATAGGAAACACTGTCACCACTGATAAATCCACCATAATTGAGAATTTCAATAAGCATTTTTCTACGGCTGGCCATGCTTTCCACCTGGCTACTCCTACCCCGGACAACAGCACTGCACCCCCAACAGCAACTCGCCCAAGCCTTCCCCATTTCTCCTTCTCCCAAATCCATTCAGCTGATGTTCTGAAAGAGCTGCAAAATCTGGACCCCTACAAATCAGCCGGGCTAGACAATCTGGACCCTTTCTTTCTAAAATTATCTCCCGAAATTGTTGCCACCCCTATTACTAGCCTGTTCAACCTCTTTCGTGTCGTCTGAGATTCCCAAAGATTGGAAAGCAGCTGCAGTCATCCCCCTCTTCAAAGGGGGGGACACTCTTGACCCAAACTGCTACAGACCTACATCTATCCTACCGTGCCTTTCTAAGGTCTTCGAAAGCCAAGTCAACAAACAGATTACCGACCATTTCGAATCTCACCATACCTTCTCTGCTATGCAATCTGGTTTCAGAGCTGGTCATGGGTGCACCTCAGCCACGCTCAAGGTCCTAAACGATATCTTAACCGCCATCGATAAGAAACATTACTGTGCAGCCGTATTCATTGATCTGGCCAAGGCTTTCGACTCTGTCAATCACCATATCCTCATCGGCAGACTCGACACTCTTGGTTTCTCAAATGATTGCCTCGCCTGGTTCACCAACTACTTCTCTGATAGAGTTCAGTGTGTCAAATCGGAGGGTCTGCTGTCCGGACCTCTGGCAGTCTCTATGGGGGTGCCACAGGGTTCAATTCTTGGACCGACTCTCTTCTCTGTATACATCAATGAGGTCGCTCTTGCTGCTGGTGAGTCCCTGATCCACCTCTACGCAGACGACACCATTCTGTATACTTCCGGCCCTTCTTTGGACACTGTGTTAACAACCCTCCAGGCACGCTTCAATGCCATACAACTCTCCTTCCGTGGCCTCCAATTGCTCTTAAATACAAGTAAAACTAAATGCATGCTCTTCAACCGATCGCTACCTGCACCTACCCGCCTGTCCAACATCACTACTCTGGACGGCTCTGACTTAGAATACGTGGACAACTACAAATACTTAGGTGTCTGGTTAGACTGTAAACTCTCCTTCCAGACCCATATCAAACATCTCCAATCCAAAGTTAAATCTAGAATTGGCTTCCTATTTCGCAACAAAGCATCCTTCACTCATGCTGCCAAACATACCCTTGTAAAACTGACCATCCTACCAATCCTCGACTTTGGCGATGTCATTTACAAAATAGCCTCCAATACCCTACTCAACAAATTGGATGCAGTCTATCACAGTGCAATCCGTTTTATCACCAAAGCCCCATATACTACCCACCATTGCGACCTGTACGCTCTCGTTGGCTGGCCCTCGCTTCATACTCGTCGCCAAACCCACTGGCTCCATGTCATCTACAAGACCCTGCTAGGTAAAGTCCCCCCTTATCTCAGCTCGCTGGTCACCATAGCATCTCCCACCTGTAGCACACGCTCCAGCAGGTATATCTCTCTAGTCACCCCCAAAACCAATTATTTCTTTGGCCGCCTCTCCTTCCAGTTCTCTGCTGCCAATGACTGGAACGAACTACAAAAATCTCTGAAACTGGAAACACTTATCTCCCTCACTAGCTTTAAGCACCAACTGTCAGAGCAGCTCACAGATTACTGCACCTGTACATAGACCACCTATAATTTAGCCCAAACAACTACCTCTTTCCCAACTGTATTTAATTTTAATTTATTTATTTATTTTGCTCCTTTGCACCCCATTATTTTTATTTCTACTTTGCACATTCTTCCATTGCAAAACTACCATTCCAGTATTTTACTTGCTATATTGTATTTACTTTGCCATCATGGCCTTTTTTGCCTTTACCTCCCTTCTCACCTCATTTGCTCACATTGTATATAGACTTGTTTATACTGCATTATTGACTGTATGTTTGTTTTTACTCCATGTGTAACTCTGTCGTTTTATCTGTCGAACTGCTTTGCTTTATCTTGGCCAGGTCGCAATTGTAAATGAGAACTTGTTCTCAACTTGCCTACCTGGTTAAATAAAGGTAAAATAAATAAATAAAAATAAATCTATACACGGACTATCAACCATCTGTAGAGCATCTATACACGGACTATCAACCATCTGTAGAGCATCTATACACGGACTATCTGGACTATGCAAATAAAGTGTGACGAGTTTCCACCATATTTCTATTGACGGTCCTTTCCTTTTAATCCACGAAGGGAAGTGAACAAGTGCACACTTTAAGAAAAAGGACAGATAATTGGAACGCAGGACTTACACACTGATGTATTCAAGTATGGTTGTAGTTATAGTTCTGTCCAGCCCGTGGAAGAATACGGTAAGCAGCAGAGAACAAGAGGTGTAATCAAACTTAAGTACCTGCTACCTACCAACACAGATTCTGATCCTCAACACGATAAAAATCACTATGGGAGATAACCAACCACAAAGTAGCCCTAATTATCCTAAATACACTGAATTATTCACTGGTGTAAAACATCCAGGGAACCCTTTCGGCAGATAATGTTATTATTAAAGAGGAAACCTTTATTTTCACACCTGATTAAGAGGGGGATTGGATAGCCAGAAAGCTATATCAATCACACAATGATTTGGTCTATGCAGATATACATGGCTTTCAGAAAGTATTCATACTCCTGGACTTTTTCCACATTTTGTTGTGTTACAGCCTGAGTGTAAAATGTATTACACTTAGGTTTTGTGTCACTGGCCTCCACATAATACCCTTTAATGTTAGTGAAATTATGTTTTTAGATTTTTTCACAAATTAATTCAGAATGATAAGCTGAAATTTCTTGAGTCAGTAAGTATTCAAACCCTTTGATATGGCAAGCCTAAAGAAAAAAAAAGACATTGAAGAGTCTTGGTGGTTCCAAACTTCTTCCATTTTTCCCATAATAAAACTTGCTCCAGAGCGCTCAGGACCTCAGACTGGGGCGAACGTTCACATTGAATAGCCCTTTGAGCATGGTGAAGTTATGAACTACACTTTGGATGGTGTATCATTACACCCAGTCACTACAAAGATACAGGCGTCCTTCCTAACTCCGTTGCCGGAGAGGAAGGAAACTGCTCAGGGATTTCACCATGAGTTTAATGGTTTTGATATGAGAACTGAGGATGGATCAACAACATTGTAGTTATTCTACAATACTAACCTAAATGACAGCGTGAAAAGGAAGCCTGTACAGAAAACATTTTTTCAAAAACATGCATCCTTTTTGCAATAAGGTAAAACTGCAAAAAACGTGGCAAAGAAATTGACTTCATGTCCTGAATACAAAGTTCTATGTTTGAGGTAAATCTAACACCACACATCACTGAGAACCACTCTTTATAATTTCAAGCACGATGGTGGCTGCATCATGTTATGGTATGCTTGTCCTGTACTCCCTGTTCACCCATGACTGCATGACCACCTCCAATACCATCATTAAGTTTGCTGATGACACGACAGTGGTAGGCCTGATCACCGACAACGACGAGAAGGCCTATAGGGAGGAGGTCAGAGACCTGGCCATGTGATGCCAGGACAACAACCTCTCCCTCAACGTGATCGAGACAAAGGAGATGATTCTGGACTACAGAAAAAGGAGGACCGAGCACACCCCCATTCTCCTCGATGGGGCTGTAGAGGAGCAGGTTGAGAGCCCCAAGTTCCTTGGTGTCCATATCACCTAAACTATCATTGTCCAAACACACCAAGACAATTGTGAAGAGGGCACAACAACGCATATTCTCCCTCAGGACACCGAAAATATTTGGCATGGGTCCTCCGAGCCTCAAAAAGTTCTACAACTGCACCATCGAGAGCATCCTGACTGGTTGCATCACCGCCGTATGGCAACTGCACAGCCTCCGACAGAAAGGCACTACAGAGGGTAGTCCGTATGGCCCAGTGCATCACTGGGGCCAAGCTTCCTGCCATCCAGGACCTATATACCAGGCAGTGTCAGAGGAAGGCTCCAAAAAATGGTCAAAGGCCCCAGCCACCGTAGTCATTGACTGTTCTCTCTGCTACCGCACGGCAAGCGGTACCGGAGCACCAAGTCTAGGTCCTAAAGGCTTCTTAACCCCCCTGGGATATGTGAGACGCTAGCGTCCCACCTCGCCAACAGCCAGTGAAATTGCAGGGCGCCAAATTCAAAACAACAGAAATTCCATAATTAAGATTCCTCAAACATAGTATTTTACACCATTTTAAAGATAAACTTTTTGTAAATTCAGCCACAGTGTCCGATTTCTAATAGGCTTTACGGCAAAAGCACACCAAACGATTAGGTTAGGTCAGCACCTAGTCACAGAAAACCATAAAGCCATATTCCAGCCAAGGGGAGCCCTCACAAAAGTCAGAAATAGCGATTAAATTAATCCCTAACCTTTGATCTTCGTCAGATGGCACTCACAGGTCTTAATGTTACACAATAAATGTGTATTTTGTTCGATAAAGTTTCTTTATGTCCAAAAACCTCATTTGAAATTGGTGTTTTATGTTCAGAAATGCATTGTCTCAAACAAACATCCAGTGAAAGGGCAGAGAGCCACATCAAATTACAGAAATACTCATAATAAACATTGATAAAAGATACAAGTGTTATGCATGGAAATATAGATAAACTTTTTCTTAATGCAACCGCTGTGTCAGATTTCAAAAAGGCTTTACGGCGAAAGCAAACCTTGCGATTATGTTAGGTCAGCACCTAGCCACAGAAAAACATAGCCATTTTCCAAAGGAAAGGTGTCATAAAAGTCTGAAATATAATTATAAATATTCACTTACCTTTGATGATCTTCATCAGAATGCACTCCCAGGAACCCCAGTTCCACAATAAATGTTTGTTTTGTTCGATAAAGTCCATCATTTATGTCCAAATAGCTCCTTTTTTGTTCACAAATCCAAACTCACGAGGCGGGCAAGTCCAGGCGAAAGTTCAGACAAAGTCCCAAAAGTTATAATACAGGTCGTAGAAACATGTCAAACGATGTATAGAATCAATCTTTAGGATGTTTTTATCATAAATCTTCAATGTTTCAACCGGACAATTCCTTTGTCTTTAGAAATGCAATGGAACTCCCGCTAACTCTCACGGGTGCGCATGAGACTGAGCTCATGGCATTCCGCCAGACACCTGGCTGAAACAGCTCTCATTCTCTCCCCCTTCACAGTAGAAGCCACAAACAAGGTTCTAAAGACTGTTGACATCTAGTGGAAGCCTTAGGAAGTGCAATATGACCCCATTCGATAGGCAATGACTTGAAAAACTACAAACCTCAGATTTCCCACTTCCTGGTTGGATTTTATTCTCAGGTTTTTGCCTGCCATATGAGTTGTTATACTCAGACATCATTCAAACAGTTTTAGAAACTTCTGTGTTTTCTATCCAAATCTACGAATTATATGCATATTCTAGCTTTTGGGCCTGAGTAGCAGGCAGTTTACTCTGGACACCTTATTATCCAAGCTACTCAATACTGCCCCCCAGTCCCAAAGAAGTTAACAGCTTCTACCCCCAAGCCATAAGACTCCTGAACAGCTAATCAAATGGCTACCCGGACTATTTGCCTTGTCCCCAACCCACCCCCAATTTTTACGCTGCTGCTACTCTGTTTATTATCCATGCATAGTCACTTTACCTCTACCTACATATTACCTCAACTAACCGGTGACCCCGCACATTGACTCTGTACCAGTGCCCCGTATACAGCCTCGCTACTGTTATTTTATTGTTGCTCCTATGTGTTGGAGGAAACACCGTACAGCTGGCAACCAAAGTCAGTGTGCATGCACATGGCCGCCACAAGGAGTCGCTAGAGCACAATGGGACAAGGACATCCCAGCAGGCCAAACCCTTCCCTAACCCGGACGATGCTGGGCCAATTGCGCCTCATGGGTCTCCTGGTCGCGTCCGGCTGCGACACAGCCCGGGATCGAACCTGGATCTGTACTGGCTGGTTACAGTTTTAACTTAAAAATCAGCTAGAAAATCTAAGACAAGACTTGAAAATGGCTGTTTAGCAATGACGAATAAACAACTTGACAGAATTTTTTTAATAATGTGTAAATATTGTACAATCCAGGTGTGTAAATATTGTACAATCCAGGTGTGTAAATATTGTACAATCCAGGTGTGTAAATATTGTACAATCCAGGTGTGTAAAGCTCAAAGAGATTTTCAGCTGTAATCACTGCCAAAGGGAATTCTAACGTGTTGATTCAGGGGTGTGAATACTTCCTGTATGTAAATTAGATCTGTATTTAATTTTCAATACATTTGCAAAAATGTCTAAAAACATGTTTTCCATGTCATTATGGGGTATTGTGTGTAGATGGGTGAGAGAAAAAAAATAGTTTAATCCATTTTGAATTCAGGTTGTAACAACAACATTTGGAATAAGCCAAGGGGTATGAATATTTTCTGAAGGCACTGTCCATCTTACATCCATTGTAAGAATGACATAAACCTTGAGATCGCAAACGTTAAAGGCACACAGTTTAATTTGTTTTAAATTAAGGAATAATCTGTGATATTTCCTTGTTCAATGGTTCTTTGATGACAGCCTGCCCTATATTCATTGATTATTTAAGAATAACTTGAGTTGCGTTTATGAATTTGAGAGTAGTTAGGTTACATTTCTCCAGACCCCATTCTTCATCTTACTGCTAGTGGATACACAAACTCCAGATGTTGGCTTTAATGTACACTGTACAGTGGAACTATGTGAAGTAGCCTCCCACGATGGCAGCCACATATAGCTCCATCCCAGTCCGTCTCTGTGTGTTCACTGCAGCACCAGGTGCTCTGACACATGCAGAGGAGGAGGAACTGCATGTTTTCTCAGTAGAAGAGGGACAGAGAGGTAGAGCACAGATACAGCAACCATCAAACTATTTCAGCGAGTTCCATATAAGCCTTAGGGACTAAACAAGACGTTAAAAATGTTGATGTCGGGAGTCCAGCTCAACACCACAGACAGTATTCAGATATAGTCAAAACACCCCCTTTCATAATACCTGCAGTCAAATGCATTGAGATTCACAGACCTACCCAGGGACAATTTTAAGATTGTGGAAGGTGTTAAATTGACTTTGAATAGCGGGAAAAGTGCCCTATTCAATGCATGACTCAAGCTGAATAACCATGGCAATCGCTATGTACTTAGATCTGTGTTAAATCTACAATCTAGGCCCCCTGATAACTATCCAACTGATGAATGCAGAAACACACAGATTTGTAAGGAATAATACTAACATTTTCTTCCATATTAATACCCATCAACAACAAAAGTGTTTCGTGTTTTTGTTTTTTTACGGTTGTTTTTACATCAGTAAAATTTGAGCGTAAATCAACAGATTACTTTTTAAATGTTAACAAATCAGTTTAGCCTTTTTAATTCTTTGTTGTCCATGTTACTTTAATGTTGGTTTCCAGTAGTAGTAGTGACGGGGGTCTCAATACAGTTACATCTGTATCGTGACTTGCATACAGCACTGAGACACACCCCACCAGACATGCCACCAGGGGTCTTTTCACAGTCCACAGGTCCAGAATAAATTCAAGGAAAAGTACAGTAGTATACAAAGTCATGATTGAATGGAACTCCCTTCCATCTTATATAGCACAAGTGAACAGCAAACCTGGTTTCAAAAACAAAACACAGCTAGTCGGCTGTACCTATATCCTATATCTTGTTGTTCTTTTTAAATAGTGAGCAAACATGTTTTCAGCACTTATTTCCATGACTGATCAAAACTAATTATATCATGTTCTCTCTTGTTGTCAAATCACAATAGAATTGCAGAATCAAATCGCAAAACATATAGAACCGTGAGAATCTCAATCCATATCATATCGGCACCTAAGTATCGTGATAATATCGTATCGTGAGGTCCCTGGTCTTTCCCAAAGTGACAGCCATTTCGCCCATGTCGTTTTAAAAATCCTGTGCAGCAAAGCTCCATCCACAATGTACTTCCTGTCAATCAGAGCCTTCTCAGCATGCTTTGCTCTTGTACTCACCGGTCTCCCTTTGGTTTGCGGTTCTTCTGGGGCGGGACCTTCCCTTTGGGTCTCCTTTCGCTGCCCGCACACGGTCCCCCACCCAGCCCCGTCACCCACAGGGACTCCAGGCCCTTGGAGGACTTCTTAAAGGTGAACTCCACCTGCTCGCCCTCCTTCAGGCTGCGGAAGCCCTCCATCACCAGTTTACTCTGAGGAGGAAAAAAATAAACACACCAGCCCTTTAAGAAATGCTGCCATGGAATTTGAATTATACCGACCAGACCATCCTTTAAAAGATACTGAATTATTACCATGTAATTACAATTACATCCAGACCACCCCTCTTTAGAAACACTGCACTGTTATAATTAATGGTTTTTGGGCTAGCATTTCTAGCAAACCTTTGGAATGTCGACTATTTAATTCCAGTCATTGTCAATGTTCATCCTTATCAAATGACAAAATGTAATTAAATCGAAAAATTGGTAGCTTAGGTGCATCCCTTCCTCATCCCTCCCATTTTAGTTCTCACTTAGACAGTTTCCTTCTGACAGGAAGGGAGGGGGGAGGAATAGGGTTTCGCACCCAATGCTGTCACTTCCCTCTACCCAAGAAATATGTCTATCAGTTGCATCTGAATGATTCATCTGGTTACTACGTAAACACTAGGCTACATATAAATCAAAGATGTATGATTTGACAACATAATATGACTGATATCATGTATCTTTTACGGATCGCACCCGACGCATAACCGAATTTAGCAGAGGGGAACAAACACACACAGGAGTGTCAGAGCAAGCCAACAGTATGCAGGCCAATGAAGAGCTATTCAAACAAGCATGTTGGCACGAGAGTGAGAAAGAGAGGCAATATGATTGTATAAACAGAGTACAGTTGGGAAGAATGGCTACTATTTGGGTTAGCTTTACTAATAAGTCATTTACCACAGTGCAAATGTTGCTTGTGTTTATCTATGGTAAACAAGTTCAAAAGACAAAATAGGACTATAAACCATTAAAGTTCATGCATATAAAACTATTTGGTCACACTATTTGTATGGTCTGGAGTTTCCATCTGTAGAACCTCTACAGATTGTTCATTTGATCTGTTGATAAGGAACTGCTTGCTAAGGTTATAGTTAGTATTTGGATAAGGGTTAAGGTTAGTAGATAGTTAGTTGGTTGGTTGAAATGTTACTGATAGTCAGTAGAGCACCTACAGATGGACTATCCAAATAAAGTGTTACCAATCATTTCATGTTCATGTTTCATGAAAATATAATACATCTGGTCCAATGTATTGCTTTATTTAATCTTTGATATAAATATTATTAGTTAAATATTATCTCTGGAAACCAATAGGAAAGACAGAAATAATAGCTGCACTAAAGTTATTACAGTTTATTTCTTCAAAGATGAAACTTGTAATGTCTTTATGAATTAACCTGTTTTTGGAATAGATTTATACGTGTATATTTGCTATAATACATTTCATATTTCACACTAAATGTTGCTTAGAATTATGAACACAATAAAGCTATTATAGAAGCTTAAATATCTTTATAATGGTGTTTTTATCATCTCACATACCCCGAAGCTTTCTACTGACTAATCAACATTCATTCATTATCTACTAATCATTTTCATACATGGAAATCTGTCATTATTATGCCACTAGTAACAGCTACTATCTGTCCTAGATTATATTTAGACCCTTATTCTGATGATATCTAACCATTTTTAAAATCACTACAGTAATATTAATTTTAATTTATTGCTTGAAATAAAAAGAAAGCAATTTCCCTCAACCAATGAAATTGTACAAGTGGGAGGGGCAAAAAGGCAGTCCAAAGATCCAAGTAAATGATACACTTCAAATCTCTAAACCCCTCAAATCTCTAAACCCCTCAAATCTCTAAACCCCTCAATTATTTCAATATATTTTATTATTTCTAATACAGTGAGTTTTCTAAATATATTCACTTTTTTTTATTTTTTATATCTAAAATACCAGTTTGCATCATTTCTAACACTAATTGTTTTCACATAACATAGAAACGAATCGTTCTGTTATACACAGACACATCTTGGGATAACCCATTGTAATCAATACATGTAAAACTGTATGGTTAATTCAAATACAACAACTGCGTCTCTAAAATTACAATGTCACATTTTACTTAAAGTACTGTAAACTACAAAATCTATCTAATCCTACCAATTAATTCAGAGTGATCAAATCAGCACTGTAGTTCAGAGATTTCACTATGCATGATTATTACTATATATATTATGTCATTTTGGTGAGGACAAATCATTGTGCTTCTTGACAATAAAGATGTGAACATCATCACTAAAAGACATCACCAACACTACTAACCAAATTACTAAAAGCACTACAAACTCTTTATAAAGAATATTGGTGAAAAACTCCATAACTACGAAAGACAGGGGAATCGACACATGCATCTGTTAAACACCTCGTGGTTTCACGAAGGGTGAAAAAGACTCCTCAATCATACATGATTTCACACAATGTATTAATTCCTTCATTTATCCCTTCGTTCACTCAAATCATTCCCTGTCTCCTGCTAGCAAGCAGTAGGTGATTAGCTTAGCTCACTCCAGCTAGCTGAAAGTAGGAGACCGTTCTGGATGTTTTGGATATGCTGTGAGGAAAAGGAAAGGATTAGGGATAGAAAGAGAGAGACAGCAAGGATTCTACACCTCTATTCAACAGGGCATACACTCACAACAAAACAAGGGATGAGGGGAAAGAAAGGGACAGAGAAGGGAAGAAAAAGGGTGATGTCATGGTGAACTGAATTAATATACATACAAGTTGCTAATGACAACCAAGGTGGGTATTATATGTTCGTTTCAGCTGTAGTGGGTCACTTCAGGAGATGATTATACATTTTGGTACAAATCACAACAGCATTAAAACAAACTAAAACCACAACTTCAAATAGCTAATAAATGATTTCAATCCCAGCGACTTTATGATGGATATATTATTATAAATTCTAAAATGTTATGGGCATTTAAAAAATAAAAATTCAGCAGAACTGCTTCTCTCTTTCTTTCAAGGCATAAGTATGACTAGTCATTGATTCTCTGGCTCAGCCAATCAATGAGAGCCTTCCTCGTCTGCACCAGTCATCATTTTATGAAAGCAGCATGTGTTTCCGGGTCAAAGTTCAGTGGTCCCCGCATCCCCACCCCCTGAGCCTTCATAACACTGGTCCAGTGATTGTCAGTTAGGAAAGCACACAAGTCCTTTTGTCCACTAGAAATATGTCAACTCACATTTCCTAGATACTTTAATGAATATCTAGTATCTAGGAAATTATAGTAAAGATATACAATTGGCTTTTTATATAACCACAGTATCTCGTGTGTAAAATAATGTGTCAGTAATTACAAATTGCCGCAGGACTTTATTCAAGCTACTCGACTATGAACTAAATCAGATGAATGAAATTGAGTTATTCCCTAATAAAATAAATTCCGGACAAAGGAATGCATATTATGCCAGATGTGCGTTTGTGTGTGCTTGCATGTACGTACGTGCATATATATGTGTGTGTCTATGTGTGTGTGTTTGCATGCACGTACGTGCACATGTGTGTGTGTGTCTGTGTGCGTAAACCTGAAGAATCAGAACCTGCAACCCGAGTGCCCTCCTCTCAGGTGACCTGGCGGGTGTCCTCTCAGGCGACCTGGCGGGTGTCCTGCCTGGTTTCAGTTTACACACAGAGGTCAAGAGAGGGCATGGTCAGAGGAGAGAAAGAGAGAGAACAAAATGGAGGAGTGGCCTGGAGCATGGTGGGGGTGTGCTGTGCGAGAAGGGGAGGCGAGAGAGAAATGCCTCTAGCACATTCTGTTCAGCTCCAATGGAGGAGCAACTCCTGATCAGGCCTGGGGGGGGACCAGGAATGACAAGGAACAAAACCTCCATTTGATCAGGAGCCTTGCAGGTCAGTGCATAAACACCCCCCCCCCCACCACCACACACACCTCCAAAACTGCCTGCCCATTCTGAGTTACCCATGTGCTATGTCCATTTCCACAGACAAATAATAAGGATTTGGACCGAGTGTGTGTGTGTGTGTGTGTGTGTGTTCTGTTTCAGAGTGGTGTTTGTGTGTTCATCTATTTTTTTATTGTTAATTTACAAGGAACGCTGAGAAGACATCGTCTTTCACAGCAACCTGGGAGGAGAAAATGATTATGTACTTATTATGCTCATAAGACTACCTCCAGAATGTGTGTGTACATGCGTAGTGTGCAAACTGCGAAGGAAGCAAATAATAAACCCAGCGCCCTGGATGAAAATAGCCTAACCATCGTCATCACCAGTCGCGGTAATCGATGCAGGAAGTGGAACGAGAAAGGAGCTGTGTGAGGGCTAATTATGGGATGGAGCTGCTGGTCGGAGTGAAGTAGCCTATTGGAAGCAGTGTGGGGGGGGGACTGTGTCCATGCGCACAACCGTGTGTGTGTGACGACCATGTGGTGCGGTGCCATTAAGTATCTTTTTACACACAGGAAGTACTAAGTGGACAAAGCTGGCCCCGATTGTCACAGATGGACGTGACCCAACAGGATGCATATAAAATTTTCAAAAACATCAAAAGACGAAACCTCACCGCGCTAACATCCCTCGCCCTCCTCCACACGTTTTCATTACAGCCACTAACCCCTGACCTCTACCCAACACCCCCCTAACCTCTACCCAAACCCCCATCAAACATTTAAGAGTGTTCCCATTTCCCCCCTGGCCCAAATTAACAACATGCTAACCGCTAGCGCACACTGATTATGGAGCGGACCATATTTGATCAGAGGGAGGGGGGGAGGGTTGGGGAAGAAGTAGATCATTCTGCTATGGGTTTATCAGGACGGAAGGAGGACGGGAAAGAACCAAGATGAGGTGGCTGGGGAGAAGAAAATAAACCAAGGTGAGGTGGCTGGGGAGAAGAAAAGAACCAAGGTGAGGTGGCTGGGGAGAAGAAAAGGTGAGGTGGCTGGGGAGAAGAAAAGGTGAGGTGGCTGGGCAGAAGAAATGAACCAAGGTGAGGTGGCTGGGCAGAAGAAATGAACCAAGGTGAGGTGGCTGGGGAGAAGAAAAGAACGAAGGTGAGGTGGCTGGGGAGAAGAAAATAACCAAGGTGAGGTGGCTGGGGAGAAGAAAAGAACCAAGGTGAGGTGGCTGGGGAGAAGAAAAGAACCAAGGTGAGGTGGCTGGGCAGAAGAAAAGAACCAAGGTGAGGTGGCTGGGGAGAAGAAAAGAACCAAGGTGAGGTGGCTGGGGAGAAGAAAAGAACCAAGGTGAGGTGGCTTGGCAGAAGAAAAGAACCAAGGTGAGGTGGCTGGGGAGAAGAAATGAACCAAGGTGAGGTGGCTGGGGAGAAGAGAAGAACCACGGTGAGGTGGCTGGGGAGAAGAGAAGAACCAAGGTGAGGTGGCTGGGGAGAAGAGAAGAACCACGGTGAGGTGGCTGGGGAGAAGAGAAGAACTAAGGTGAGGTGGCTGGGGAGAAGAAAAGGTGAGGTGGCTGGGGAGAAGAAAAGAACCAAGGTGAGGTGGCTGGGCAGAAGAAAAGAACCAAGGTGAGGTGGCTGGGGAGAAGAAATGAACCAAGGTGAGGTGGCTGGGGAGAAGAGAAGAACCACGGTGAGGTGGCTGGGGAGAAGAGAAGAACCAAGGTGAGATGGCTGGGGAGAAGAAAGGTGAGGTGGCTGGGGAGAAGAAAAGGTGAGGTGGCTGGGGAGAAGAAAAGGTGAGGTGGCTGGGGAGAAGAAACGGTGAGGTGGCTGGGGAGAAGAAAAGAACCAAGGTGAGGTGGCTGGGCAGAAGAAATGAACCAAGGTGAGGTGGCTGGGGAGAAGAAAAGAACCAAGGTGAGGTGGCTGGGGAGAAGAAAAGAACCAAGGTGAGGTGGCTGGGCAGAAGAAAAGAACCAAGGTGAGGTGGCTGGGGAGAAGAAATGAAC
This sequence comes from Oncorhynchus kisutch, assembly GCF_002021735.2. Taxonomy (NCBI): domain Eukaryota; kingdom Metazoa; phylum Chordata; class Actinopteri; order Salmoniformes; family Salmonidae; genus Oncorhynchus; species Oncorhynchus kisutch. Next base: position 13,208,219 of record NC_034185.2, on the reverse strand, counting down.
CAAGGTGAGGTGGCTGGGGAGAAGAAATGAACCAAGGTGAGGTGGCTTGGCAGAAGAAAAGAACCAAGGTGAGGTGGCTGGGGAGAAGAAATGAACCAAGGTGAGGTGGCTGGGGAGAAGAGAAGAACCACGGTGAGGTGGCTGGGGAGAAGAGAAGAACCAAGGTGAGGTGGCTGGGGAGAAGAGAAGAACCACGGTGAGGTGGCTGGGGAGAAGAGAAGAACCAAGGTGAGATGGCTGGGTAGAAGAGAAGAACCACGGTGAGGTGGCTGGGGAGAAAGAAAGAACTAGCAGTAGTAGGGTGACAACCTTAATTCACTTCAGCAAACGGGGGCCCTAGTAAAGGAAAAGAAAGGTAAGAAGCACAGGTCAACATTGCAAATAGAGTTGTATTTTTGAACATAAACAAAACAGCAGCCCTGCTTCTTGCTTTGCTGTAAAGCTGAGGTACAGTACGGGACTGGAGAGAAGCGCAAAACTGTGGAGAACAATGGTCATAAATGTAACTAATTAAAAGCAGAACTGTCATCAGACCCAACTAAGAAAAAAAAACTAGACGCAAACAAAAATGAACAGTACCATGGCACCTTATGGACATTTGACATCTGCCAGAGAAATTGACACTTTTTCAAATGTATTTTGTTTCGTTTTCTGCTGTTGTCGTTGGTATTAAATGTGAATATTATGAAATGTAACCGACCTTCATGAATTAAAAGAGAAAGGAGCCCAGCTGCCCAAAATAAATTCTATAAAAATAATTGTTTCTCAATTGGAACTGAAAAACAAAACAGGAATGTGATAAAGACTACAGTTAGGTAGTGTTTATTAGGTCACACAACTGAAAACATTTTGCTGTGCTGTACTGCAGCACCAGCTGTGCCACCAGAGACTCCGGGTTCGCGCCCAGGCTCTGTCGTAACCGGCCGCGACCAGGAGGTCCATGGGGCGACGCACAATTGGCCTAAAGTCGTCTGGGTTAGGGAGGGTTTGGCCGGTAGGGATATCCTTGTCTCATCGCGCAGCAGCGACTCCTGTGGCTGGCCGGGCGCAGTGCACGCTAACCAACACACCGACACATTGGTGCGGCTGGCTTCCGGGTTGGATGCGCGCTGTGTTAAGAAGCAGTGCGGCTTGGTTGGGTTGTGTATCGGAGGACGCATGACTTTCAACCTTAAGTCTCTCCCGAGCCCGTACGGGAGTTGTAGCGATGAGACAAGATAGTAGCTACTAACAATTGGATACCACGAAATTGGGGAGAAAAAGGGGTCAAATTCAACAACAACAAAACAAAAAAGAAAAGGAAAATGAGCATCCAGGTAGTTGCTCCGTGTTTCAGTCCGTTCTCTTCGGGCTAAAAAGACTTTCAATCAAATCTAAGACATATGACATTTCCACTTGGGAATAGAGCTAAATATCAAGCTATGGACATAGATTTCCCCCCAATTAAATATACAGTTGAAGTCGGAAGTTTTTCACAATTCATGACATTTAATCCAAGTAAAAATGCCCGGTCTTAGGTCAGTTAGGATAATAGTAGAGATAATGATTTATTTCAGGTTTTATTTCTTTCATCACATTCCCAGTGGGTCAGAAGTTTACATACACTCAATTAGTATTTGGTAGCATTGCATTACAAATTGTTTAACTTGGGTCAAGCATTTCAGGTAGCCTTCCACAAGCTTCCCACAATAGTTTGGGTGAATTTTGGCCCATTTCTCGACAGAGCTGGTGTAACTGAGTCAGGTTTGTAGGCCTCCTTTCTCGCACACGCTTTTTCAGTTCTGCCAACACATTTTCTATAGGATTGAGGTCAGGGCTGTGTAATGGCCACTCCAATATCTTGACTTTGTTGTCCTTATGCCATTTTGCCACAACTTTGGAAGTATGCTTGGGGTCATTGTCCATTCGGAAGAACCATTTGCGACCAAGACTGAAGTCTTGAGATTTTGCTTCAATATATCCACATCATTTTCCTCCCTCATGATGCCATCTATTTTGTGAAATACACCAGTCCCCCTTGCAGCAAAGCACCCCCACAACATGATGCTGCCACCCCGGTGCTTCACGGTTGGGACGGTGTTCTTCGGATTGCACGCTTCCCCCTTTTTCCTCCAAACATAACGATCATCACGGCCAAACAGTACCAGTTTTGTTTCATCAGACCAGAGGACATTTCTCCAAAAGGTACGATATGTGTCCCCGTGTGCAGTTGCAAACTGTAGTCTGGCTTTTTTTATGGCGGTTTTGGAGCAGTGGCTTCTTCCTTGCTGAGCGGCCTTTCAGGTTATGTTGATATAGGACTTGTTTTACTGTGGATATACATACTTTGTACCCGTTTCCTTCAGCATCTTCACACGGTCCTTTGCTGTTGTTCTGGGATTAATTTGTACTTTTTGCACCAAAGTACATTCATCTCTAGGAGACAGAACGCAGCTGCGTGGTCCCATGGTGTTAATACTTGCATACTATTATTTGTACAGATGAACGTGGTACCTTCAGGCATTTGGAAATTGCTCCCAAGGATGAACCAGACTTGTGGAGGTCTACAATTTTTTTTCTGAGGTCTTGGCTGATTTTATTTTTATTTTCCTGTGATTTCAAGCAAAGAGGCACTGAATTTGAAGGTAGGCCTTGAAATATATCCACCATTACACCTCCAATTGACTCAAATAATGTCAATTAGCCTATCAGAAGCTTCTAAAGCCATGACATAATTTCTGGAATTTCCCAGGCTGTTTAAAAGGCACAGTCACCTTAGTGTATGAAAACTTCTGACCCCTGGAATTGTGATACTGTGAATTATAAGTGAAATAATCCATCTGTAAACAATTGTTGGAAAAATGTTGTGTCATGCACAAAGTAGATAACCGACTTCCTAAACGACTTGCCAAAACTATAGTTTGTTAACAAGAAATTTGTGGAGTGGTTGAAAAACTAGTTTTAATGACTCCAACCTAAGTATGTAAACTTCCGACTTCAACTGTATACGTTTTTAAACACTAAAAGGTTGCTTTTTGACTGGTGATTGAGCCGGTTACATCATGACTGGTTGACAGCATTAACAATAACAACTTCAGGTCCATGCAGCACACACACATATCGATATTGATTATGATAAAAGAAAGCAGTAAAAGACAGATATTTCTGAAGAGTATTCTTCAAAAACCACTAGGAAAAGGAAATCAAATGACTGTTAGCATGCTACCTGTAGCTGTCCTATCACAACTTTCATTTGGTTTCATTGACAATACTTTGTCTTCATAAAACAAAGTTAAATACCATCGGTTTATAAACTAAGATGGATCAATGTTCACTATTAAAAACTTGGAAATAACCCGAATTAAACCTACTGCTTGATTCATTCAATCTGAGCACATAAAAAACAAACTTTAGACAGCGACTGGATTTGTATGACAAGAGATGGTTTAGGAAACAAGTTGCCTATTATCAAATCAAATTTCAGAACTATTGAAAAATTACTGGCTTGACCTTTTTACACACAATTATAAAAGCTGTGGTTTCCCTTTCTGTTTAATATTCCTCATTGATTATTTTTAGCCCTTTGGTATATCATTTATTTTCTGTTAAAAAAAAAATTAAACCCACCAGATGGGTTGAGATCATAATCATAAAGGCTTGTGGTCAGTGCTAGCTAAATGCAAGGTGAATGCTAGCTAAATGCAAGGTGAATGCTAGCTAAATGCTAGCTAAATGCAAGGTGAATGCTAGCTAAATGCTAGCTAAATGCAAGGTGAATGCTAGCTAAATGCTAGCTAAATGCTAGCTAAATGCAAGGTGAATGCTAGCTAAATGCTAGCTAAATGCAAGGTGAATGCTAGCTAAATGCAAGGTGAATGCTAGCTAAATGCAAGGTGAATGCTAGTTAAATGCTAGCTTTGGTTGCATTAAAACAGCATTTAGTACTCAGGTTCAGCAATAAGTAAATGTATGACCAAAATGAATTATCAATGTAAGCCCTGTAAACAAACTATTGGTAACAAAAGCATTGAGAAAAAGTATACTGTGGCTACTTGCTAACTAAGCTGGGAAATTGAATGGTCTTAACAGTTTGTTGCTCCATTTTCTTTCCATAACTTCAAGGGAAATGCAACTTGACAATGACAAAATAACCAAAGCAAGAACTCTATTCTGTTAAAGAGCATTTGATCCAGGGTCTTAGATCATTGAGAACAAAATATATTTTCACATGTGTCCAAATACACATATAAAAAAATATTATCCTGAAGTAAACAAACTAAAGTAAACATTATTACATTGAAATTCAAAATGTCAATTTTATACAATTTCACAGAAACATAGATACATAAAATACACATTCAAATCCACCAAGCTTCTTCAGAAGCAATGCCAAAACCAAACCATCATTGGAGCATCTCTGTGTTCTAGACAATACAAACACAGATCCCTTACTAAAAAATGGAATCATGTCATGTCAATAGAAAATCATTTTTAGCACCATTTCTAATCTAACTCCCACAATCCATCCTTCCAATTACCAATCACATTCCCCATATATGGACGACCCCTCAAGAGGAAGTCACATGACCTCCCTGCTTTCTTCTTCTGCGTTTTTTTGAAGCTTTGAGGTAAAGAGGGGGGAGGTGAGAAGGAGGATGGTGTGTGGCTGTGGCACTAGAGACAAAGCCTGATACTGGCTATCTAGAGGCAGGGACTGGGGAGAGGTGGGGCTTGAATGCCAAACGGTGACATGGGTCAGAGGTTAATCTCACTAGGGGCCCATTTTAACCTCTGCTATGCCACAAAACACACACGCATGCAAACACACACACACACACACACAACCAAAAATCTCCAAGTCCTCAACTATTATTACGTAGTGGAACAGACAGGAACAGCAGAAAAGGCAACAACTAACCAAAAAAAAACACACATGCACTCGTGCAAACACACAATGTTGGAGGTTTCCGATGGAGGAAGGGCCAGTACAGCAGCACACCATGCTCGACGTTTAGACTTGATCCCCAGCAGAGGGAGAACAGCAAATCAGGCCCCTTCCCTTTTTTGTCTTTAAACAAATTCCTCTTTTAAAAAGAATGCCTGAGGATGGAACAACCCCCACGCGAGAACACACACACACACACATGCCTGACTTGAAATCAGTTTTATGACATAGTTGCTACAAAGGGTTGGAACGCTGACACGCGCACACACACACACACACACACACACACACACACACACAAAGGGGCATAAGTAGGGATTCAGTAAGGTCCGGAACTAGGCAATTATTTTTTTTAAGTTGAAGCTCATTTACTGCATTTCTATACAATTAAAACACTTTAAAATGCTAATTTGGAGAACAGCAAAAACATGCCAAAATGACCCCAGCCATTATCACCTTGGCTGCTGTAGGTTCATTCACCTCAGTCCATCTACAAACACCTAGCCTATTAGCTGTACAAGTGTAATGTTATACCCCTGAAAGGGGGGAAATATGAGAAAAGTGTAGCATCAGCGACTGTTCAATCAGTTGTAATGATGAATTGGATTAAATCATCAACTCTGTAAATAGATCTCTTTTATCGAATGACAATGTTCACACTTGTATTCCTAGGCATTACTAATCAAGAGCCGCAGACAGACAGACATCAAAGGAGCACACAGATGATCGTATAATCACATTCACATGAATTATTTAAATCTTATTTACGATTCTATATTAATATCAGCAATGTAGTTTTACAAGCATTTCGTTACACCCATAATAACATCTGCTAAACACGTGTATGTGACCATTAAAACTGTGATTTGATTTGTCGTGATAAAAGGTGGGTGAAGAGTAAACAAACTCCAGGGGACGATCGAGATCAGATGACAGACCATGTGGAAATCTCATATTGAAACAGATGCTTGATAAAAACTAGTACAAATTCTCTTAGGGGACCCCAAGTTTGGGAACCAGTGTATTAACCTCTCTCTCCTCTGCATGCATTGCAGCCTGCCTCAGCCTCACCACTGAGCGCCACATCACCGTCTGTCTCAGTAGCCTACTCTGTGTAAAGCAAAGTTATGAGAACTTGGTCAAAAAAAAAAAAATGTGCTCCTGCTGAGGTAGGCTCCATTTAACGTCACCTTCTTACTTCTGGTTGGCTAAGTAACACTAGTCAGATCACTTCAACGTTACTACATTAGAAGTCCTGCACTTGCTTTTTTATTGAGGGAATATACAGTAGCAGTCAAAAGTTTAGACACCTACTCATTCCGGGGTTTTCTTAATTTTTTATATTTTCTACTTTGTGGAATAATAATGAAGACATCAAAAGTATGAAATAACACATATGGAATCATGTGGTGACGAAGAAAAGTGTTAAAAATCAAACAATATTTTATACTTAAAACTCTTCAAAGTAGCCAATCTTTGCACACTCTTGGCATTCTTTCAACCAGCTTCATGAGGCAGTCACCTGGAATGCATTTCAATTAACAGGTGTGCCTTGTTAAAACTTCATTTGTGGAATTGCTTTCCTTCTTAATGCATTCAGTTGTATTGTGACAAGGTAGGGGTGGTATGCAGAAGATAGCCCTATTTGGTAAAAGACCAAGTCCATAAAATGGCAAGAACAGCTCAAATAAGCAACGAGAAACGACAGTCCATCATTACTTTAAGGTCAGTCAATCCTGGAAAATTTCAAAAGTTTCTTCAAGAGCAGTTGCAAACACCATCAAGCGATGTGATGAAACTGGCTCACGAGGACTGCCACAGGAAAGGAGGACACAGATGTACCTCTGCTGCAGAGGAAAAGTTCATTAGAGTTACCAGCCTCAGAAATTGCAACTCAAATAAATGCTTCTGAGTTCAAGTAACAAACACATCAACTGCTAAAAGGAGACTGCATGAGTCAGGTCTTCCTGGTCAAATAGCTGCAAAGAAACCACTACTAAAGGACACCAATAAGAAGAAGACATTAAACCGGTGGAAATCTGTCCATTGGTCTGATGAGTCCAAATTTTAGATTTTTGGTTCCAATCAGCAAGTCATTGTGAGATGCAGAGTAGGTGAATGGATGATCTCTGCATGTGTGGTTCCCACTATGAAGCATGGAGGAGGTGGTGTGATGCTTAGCTGGTGACGCTGTCAGTGATTTATTTAGAATTTAAGGCACACTTAACCAGCATGGCTGCCACAGCATTCTGCAGCATTACACCTTCCCATCTGGTTTGCGATTAGTGGGACAATCATTTGTTTTTCAACAGGACAATGACCCAACACACCTTCAGGTGGTTACTTTGAAGAATCTTGTTTAACACTTTTTTGGTTACTACATGATTCCATATGTGCTATTTCATAGTTTTGATGCATTCACTATTATTCCACAATGTAGAAAATAGGAAAAATAAAGAAAAACCCTGGAATGAGAAGGTGTGTCCAAACTTCTGAATGGTACCGAATATGGGGCAATTTACAATGAGGATTTGTCATCTGTAATGGTTATGATAAATTAGGCATTGTTGCAATCTATATTGAACAAAAATAAACACAACATGCAATTATTTCATAGATTTCACTGAGTTACAGTTCATATGAGGAAATCAGTCAATTGAAATAAATTCATTAGGCCCTAATCTATGGATTTCACATGACTGGGAATACAGATATGCATCTGTTGGTAACAGACAGTTTTTTTTTTTTTTTACTGGGACTCAGGACCTTGTCACGGTATTTTCGTGCATTCAAATTGCCATCGCTAAAATGCAATTGTGTTCGTTATCCGTAGCTTATGCCTGCCCATACCATAACCCTACAATGGGGCACTCTGTTCACATTGACATCAGCAAACCACTCACCCACACAAGGCCATACACGTGGTCTGAGGCTGGTTGGAAGTACTGCCAAATTCTCTTAAATGATGTTGGAGCCGGTTTATGGTAGAGAAATTATCTTAAATTCTCTGGCAACCGCTCTGGTGGACATTCCTTCAAAACTTGAGACATCCGTGGCATTGTGTTGTGTGACAAAACTGCACATTTTAGAGTGGCCTTTTATTGGTGCACCTGTGTAATGATCAAGCTGTTTAATCCGCTTCTTGATATGCCACACCTGTCAAGTGGATGGATTATCTTGGAAAAGGAGAAATGCTCACTAACAGGGATGTAAACACATTTTTGCACAAAATTTGAGAGAAATAAGCTTTTTGTGCACATGCTAAATTTCTGGGATCTTTTATTTCAGCTCATGAAACATAGGTTCAACACTTTACATCTTGCTTTAATATATTTGTTCAGTGTATATAGGTAAATACGCACATCTTTTTCCAGTAAGGGCCTCGTGTTCAAAAAATAAAACATTATTAGAGTACTCAACAACAAAAAATCACAAGTCATCAAACAGTCTAAATGTGTCAAATGCCCATCCCCAACCAGTTGGGGAACTCATTCTCCAAGAGTCGGTTTTTGTTTGTTGGGGGATGTCAGTAAACACGGCAAGAGTTGCGACATGAGATCATCTTCATCAGCTAAGCACTTATGTATCCAACACAAGCACATAAAGGTCATAATTCATAAAGGTCAGGTAAACTGACAGATTATCTCATAGAACAAAACATTTAAGATCTCCTAAGCCTGTGTTAACCTCAGACCTTATTTTCAGCATTTATCCCAAAACCCCATTCTTACCCCCATAAGAATGGCCAACGAACCAGAGGTGTACTACAAAGCAGGATTAATGAGTTAGCAAGATACCTTTGATAAACAAACAGAAATAACTACAGACTTTCTGGTTCATTAAAAACAGTAAACCTGGATTTTTGTTTGTCAAATCAGTTAGATGATGCCCATTTCAAGCTTAGTTTTCTGCAATATAAGAAGTTAGAACAGAATATGTATGCAAGTTCGCTGGTTTACTCCTTGATCCTGCTTTGTAGCATCCCTTCTGAAGTAGAGAAAGCTGACTCATTTCCGTTTCTTTTTACTAAAAGCTGAATCTATAAAATAGGACATGTAAATAACACACACTGCATACAGAAGGCTGTGTAGGAGTGTGCCGTTCATTGATAGAGTAGTAGCTGATGAAGAATTACACATGCACACACAGAGGAAGTGATTGGACAGGAACCCCGATGCCTGGGCCCCCCCAGGAAGATCTCTCCAAGGTCGACATGGAAGCAGCTCATTATTTCTGTCTCCCTCTCTCACCAACTCTTTCTCTCTCTTCTCTCCCCCCTCCCAACTCCCTCCCTCCTCTATCTATCCCCCACAACCCCCCCTAAACTTCCTCCCCCCCACTCCATCCCTCTTCCCCCCCACTCACTCCCTCTATCCTCCCCCACTCACTCCCTCTATCCTCCCCCACTCACTCCCTCTCCCCCCACCAACTCCCTCCCTCAACACCCTCTCTCCCCTCAACTCCCGCCCTCTTTCCCCCCCTCTTTTTCCACCCCAATACCCTCTCTCCCCTTCTCAACTCCCTCCCTCTATTCCCCACAACCCCCCCTCAACCTCCTCCTCCCCAACTCCCTCCCCCATACCCCCCCAACTTCCTCCTCCCCAACCCCCCACCTTCCTCCTCCCCAACCCCCCACAACTCCCTCCCTCTCCCCCCCAACTCCTTCTCCACCCCAACACCCTCAACTCTTCCCCTCAAACCCCCCCCCCAATTCTCCCCTCAACCCCCCCCCCCCCCCAACTCCCTCCCTCTATCCCCCACAACCCCCCCCCAACTCCCTCCCTCTATCTCCCCCCCCAGGTCAACTGTAAGTGCTGTTATTGTGAAGTGGAAACGTCTAGGAGCAACAACAGCTTAGCCGTGAAGTGGTAGGCCACACAAGCTCACAGAATGGAACAGCCTAGTGCTGAAGTGCATTGCGCTTAAAAATCATCTGTCCTCGGTTGCAACACTCACTACAGAGTTCCAAACTGCCTCTGGAAGCAACGTCAGCACAAGAACTGCTCGTCTGGAGCTTCATGAAATGGGTTTCCATGGCCGAGCAGCTGCACACAAGCCTAAGATCACCATACACAATGCCAAGCATCAGCTGGAGTGGTGTAAAACTCGCTGCCATTGTTCTCATGAAAGGTGGAAACACGTTCTCTGGAATGATGAATCATGCTTCTGTAACCGATGTGAAATGGCTAGCTAGTTAGTGGTGCGCGCTAATAGCGTTTCAATCGGTGACGTCACTCGCTAGTTGATGTGTGCGGAGGGTCCCTGGATCGAGACCCTGGTTCGAGCCCAGATAGGGGCGAGGGGACGGACTAAAGTCTAAAGACTAAAGTTAAACTGCTACACTTCACCATCTGACAGTCCGACAGACAAATCTGGGTTTGGCGGATGCCAGGAGAACGCTACCTGCCCCAATGTATAGTGCCAACTGTAAAGTTTGGTGAAGGAGGAATAATGGTTTGGGGCTGTTTTTCATGGTTCGGGCTAGATCCCTACAGCATACAACTACATTCTAGATGATTCTGTGCTTCCAATTTCGTGGCAACAGGTTTGGGGAAGGCCCTTTCCTGTTTCTGCTTGACAATGCCCCCGTGCACAAAGCGAGATCCATACAGAAATGTTTTTTCAAGATCGGTGTGGAAGAACTTGACTGGCCTGCACCAAGCTCTGACCTCAACCCCTTCCCTCTGGGATGAATTGGAACGCCGACTGCGAGCCAGGCCTAATCGCCCAACATCGGAACCCGAACTCACTAATGCTCTTGTGGCTGAATGAAAGCAAATCCCTGCAGCAATGTTCTAACATCTAATGGAAAGCCTTCCCAGAAGAGTGGAGGCTGTTATAGCAGCAAGGGTGGGGGGCAAACTCCATACTAATGCCCATGATTTTGGAATGAGATGTTTGACAAGCAGGTATCCACATACACTACCAAAAGTATCTTTCAAAGAAACAGTTTGTACGAACACGTGATCAACTGAGTGTTTTTAACTGTTATTCTTTTTGCATGGTTTCCAATATGGTGGGCCATCAACCATATTCTCCCTGTCAATGAGGCGATTCAAAAAACTACAAACTGTGTCATACAAGCGTTCTACTGTGCAGTTCAAGGGAGAGTGCGGGTTCGGAGAGGGATAGTGCCACTTTAAGGAAACACCACAGCATGTTGTTGTGTGCCCTGTAACCTAAATGGTAGGGAAACAACATGATGATACAAAAGAACACATTTGGACAAATGGTTAATTAAAAGCTAAGCTACACATGTTGCAACCAACACTCTGGCCTACAAAAAAAAGGGACTTTCGCAATAACACGTGATGTTATTGCCAAGCAAGGACAAAGGTTAATACAACTATACAATTGAGTCATTTCTCATTTAGAAATAATTGTCCTAGGCTGCTTGATCAAGCCTACTGACTCCTTGCTTTCCATCAACAGGGTGGAGTAGACTACAGCGTACAGGGTAAAGGACTGCACCAAAGAGGAAGATAGATGCCCAATGCCCATAGCAGCACAATGTCAACCTACACGGGTTTTCTCGTTCGGGGAACTTACTTGGTGAACAAATACGTCCAGAGGGGGATCTACGGGGCTCCCCTCGCTGCTGGTCATTGATATAAATCCGAACCCCATTCGAACATTAAACCACTTGCAGTGGCCTGTTCCTGACAGAAGCTGGGGACGAATTCGCTCTTCTTGCTCCGTCGACTTGGCTTCGTCTTCTCCGCCACCTTTACCCGCCCCTCCTAAAAGGCATATGAAAGTAGTAAGCTACAGTAGGCTGTGTATTGATAGACGAGTGTGGATGTGGCATATGAATTTAACCTATAGACGTGCCTGCGCAGTTATTAGGCCTAGTAGTAACCTTTACACAACTTTTATGGAGCCCAGTTGGTTGGAAATCTCCATAGCCTAAGCGATGGGGAATCCCCGCCACTTGACGATGTGATGTTCATCTTTGCTAGAATTCGTCTCCACGTAACGATTTTAGCGCATGGTAGAATGATTTGAACATCACGCAAATCGGTGTAAAACAGGATACTTATGGGGCTTCTAACTGCATGGCGCACGGCGATATGCGATTGATTTGGTCGATTCCCCCTTGCACGTGCATGCTCACTGATGTAACTTCTGGGGTATATTTACTTACATCTACCACTGTTAATAACCAGCATTGTATGGAACTCCAAGGGCAGGTGTACACACATGGTTCACCATGCAAGCCCATGTTGGGCACAATACGCTCTTTATCGTTGACAAACAGCTCCAACAAGACCCCAATATGTACTTTCACATGGCAATAATCGTGGGCGGTAGGCTACATAACACGTTATATGTAACAATAGCCAGTCGCAGCCCCCCTCTATACCAAAAAGTAAGGACCATTTTTTTTTTTTTTTTTTTACAAATAATTGGAGAATAACCTTCGGCCATGTTTCCCCGCGGACCTTCTGTTCGAAAGTTCCAATCGAAAAGCTTCCTCTGCGAAAACGGGCTATGATAGTCACCATTAATCCGACATCCTCAATTCCAGCGGTCACAAATTTAGCTCGCATGGTACAGCGTGCTTTCCCTCTTTTGATATTTTGTCATGTCTCTCTCCTTCAATCCTTTCCTCGTTCACTCCACTTCGAGCGCTTGCTCTCTCTCTCATTCGCTCGCTTACTGGCTGTGCCTTTGCCAGTACTAGACACGTGACTTTGTCAATTACATGCTTTCTTGCTACTAATTTGACCACTGATCTAGGGACGGTAGAGCAGCGAAGAAAACTGACTCGGAACCGATTAGGTCCAAGTGGTCAGCCGTGTCCTCACAATAACACACCTTTATTAAAGAAGGATGCGTTATCTTGTTTCAAATGTAACAACTTCGGCCAAGAGTTGTGTGAAAGGCAAGTAAGCCTTCTGTCTAATGGTCAGCCTGGTTTTCGCCTGCTTCATACAATTTTTAATAGTCAAATCGGTTTCTAAAATGCAATAACTGACATTTGAATAACAGCAGCGAATGCACTAAATTGGAACTATAAAGACTGTGAAACAACTAATGAATGCAAACAAACATTTGGTGTAGAAAATATTAAACCTGTTGTTCTGCTTATTTTATACACTAGTACTACATTTTATTTTCTACGTCCCTAAACCCTTACGATTCACTGAGATACATGTGGTAAAATAGACCTATAGAAAATCGCTTTGAGATTGAATTGAGGCGTTTATTTGAATTGATAGATTACATTTGTTTGCTGGACACATATTTTGCTACATTTACTAAGGTGGAAAATTAATTCGTTCAACATATCGTTAATTAATACAGATTATAGTCAACACATTTTTTGTTAAACTTTATTTAACTAGGCAAGTCCGTTCTAGCCGTTGAGTATTCAAATAAGCTAGAATGTTACATATGCATTTTAGACAATTTATTTAGGTTGAGTGCTTGTTCACATGGCCAACCCCCTGTTCCTCCTCTTGCGTAAACTACTATGCTCCAATGGGGTCGACCAGGACAATGTCAGGCCTTTGGAATGAGATTGAGTAGTAGAACGCAAACACCAAACAAGTGGATGCATTCAATTGAATATCTAGAATACAAAATAAATGGAAGATACATTTAGAGTCAAGTAAAGGCAGGTAGCCTAGCGGGGCCATGAAGAGCTTTGGGCCAGTAACCGAAAGGTCGCTCGATCAAATCCACAAACCGAGTAGGTGAAAAATCTGTTTATGTGCCCTTGAGCAAGGCACTTAACCCTAATTGTTCCTATAGGTTATAGAGCTTCTGCTAAATAACTCAAATGTAAATAGGATATTTGTTTAATTTGGAGTAGTAACCTATCAATATGGTTAATACACTGCAAATATTTCCATTGATAAAAATGAAGGGGCGGGTAGCATTTGTGAAAGGGGGAAAACGCGTTGGGAAGGAATGAATCAACAACAACCCATCCCCACCCACCCAACAGCATAGCAACCCTAAAGAGCCCACCCTCCGGAATTCATGAGTTTACCCCTACCCCCACCCAGACCGTCCCCGCCCAACCCCCGCGCGAATTCTGTTTTTGAAAATCTGGTGAGGAGTCCTCCACAGTGGCAACATAAATTATGGCTTGGGTCACAGGGCCGGCCACTTGTGTCGGATGTTATCGACTCACTCACCTCCCGAGTATGGCTTTTTCTGATCGGACAGAGCTATGTTATCACCCACAATCGTAGGCTAATAAGCCTGCTCGTACTGTATTTGATATATCTGAGCGAACCTATAGCCAATCATTTGAAGACTACAATAATAACATTGGGATTCTATATGGTTCACATCCCCTGATAAGGCCAACATTACAAAAGCTACAATTCTGCATAAAAGAGTAGAAATATAATCTGTAGATTGTGTCAATTATTTTGTATATATTCTTGTTTTTGTCAGCACCATTCCAACAGGTCAAATTCCTGGTATAGGCAACATGTAAATGTTATTTGCGAATAAAGCTGATTCTCACCATAAATAAAGGCTTATGGACATAAATAAAGTGATTAGTAAGACATTTAACCAGTTAAAGTCAACTGAGAAATAAGAATGTAACCATAGCCAAACCAACAGATCAGAACTAGCCTACACCGCTCAAAATTATCCTACATTTACTGACACATTCACAGGAGGTAAACAAGTCCCAAATCGAGATTCCAGAGCGTTCTCAGCCTTTTTTCAATAGTAACATACCAACCCGAGATTTGGTGGACTCCTTCACCCTAGCCAACCCCACCCAACCCCCACACCTCACCAACCAGGCTCCCAAAGGGAAGGAAGTTTGCCTCCTCTATACCCTGCATTTCTGTCAATAGAGTTCAAAGGGGTTATTCAATTCCTCTCTCCTTTTCTCCATTCTTTTAGTGCGGGGGGTTTATTTCGACGTTTTAACATGTATTCCAGCCAGCAATATCTCACTTGTATATATCCACTGCTAGGAAAGACGTAACATTGTTGACATAGTTATAGGTCAGGCCATGCCATGCTGTTGGAAGGAAATGTGTGTTGGGGAGTCTAACAGTATTTTACAAGCAAAAGGTAAATGTTTTTTTTATTTTTTTTATTGAATTCATTTAATTTGTTTAGGACAATAGGCCTACCAGCTAATCATGCGTTTATTTCAATGAGATTGTGATTTACTTTTGTCTACCTGGGAAACATTTCAATCATATGCACATTTTACTTGGTTTCATGTAAGAAAGTCCCTTCTTGTTTTACTTGTAACATTCGTTAAGAGACATTTATATTAAACGAAAATCTAAAGTATAAGGATTGTAAAACGCCCATACTTGTAGGTGTTTTGTTTGAGCAAACCAACCCTAGCTATCTAGATTAAATTAAATGTTTTTAAACGATCTTTTCTTTCTAATAAGAGTTATTTATTTGAAATTCAATCAAATTGAACTATTTATTGTATTAGGATTAGGATTTAACACTACAATAGAGACGGAAATTCCTTGAATAGCCTAAATTAATCAATTGTAGGCTTCCACAATTCAAATCAATGGTTTGAACTGATACATCTTTACTTTGAGTAGAATAACGCCCAAAACATTTAAGAGATATCTGAAAATTGCCATTGGCAAATTCATTCTAGAAAGTGGTGTGAACTATAAGAATCACATGGCTTACATTTTCTGTTGTTTATTTAAGAGTTAGTCATTCAACGACATATGCTGCTATGTGATTTGAGATAAATGTTAAATAGGAGAACACAAAGCCTACAAATACTTGAATTAAATACCAGTGACGTCAGAGGGTAACATGAGTGAGAAGCGCCTCTCTCCGCCCCCGGCAAGAAAGACGCAATTGGCTTGGAAAAGCCAAACTATTTACAGAAAACTGGCATAGAACAAAGAATAGCGCCTGTGCACGAATTCTCGTCATTTTATTGTAAAAATATAGGTATGGTCATTAATTATTTTCCTATGGCCACGTTTGTTTAGAAATAGGCTGAACCGCGCTAGCTTGTTTGATTTTAATGTTTTCATTAATTCCTTCAAGTACCTAACAAAAAAACCCAAATGCATGGAAAAATACATGCATTTGGGTTTTAAACTAGCTTGAACCGGAACAGTTTGATCTGAGAATAGAATGCATTGCCTATTTGATAGGACTACCCAATAATGCATCTTGTTTTCTAGTTAACTAAAACAAGAAGTTCAATGTTAAATATGCTAACAATTCCTGTAGAGGACAATGGAATGGCATTTCCAAGTGGTGACAATATCGACCACATTGAGTCTGATTATACCCAACTGTTGCCGTGTTGAACAGGTGTGTTCACCATGACAGAGAGATAGCCTATAAGGTCTACCAATGTATATTCCGAAAGATCATTCACTAACCTGTGAGCGACGGAACAGCCATTGTCATCCTCGTCTTTCTCTGTCTTCAGACGTGCTGCTGTGGACAAATTAACCCGTCGTCCTGATCGAATGTCTTTGTCCACTTGATTTTATTGTTGTGCTGAACTAATGTAACTGTCAAAGTGACACACGCTCATAGGCTACAGCCGAAAGAAGTGGACTGAATTCAAGCATGCACGTCGATTACCGGTACCGGTATATTTAGTGGCATTTCTGGTTATCTGCCGGTTGCCGGTAGATCATTTATTTCCCACGCTGAATATTTTATAGACACTGTAATTTAAGCGGACCTGCGTGCGGGATAACCCTTGAAGATTTGTCTGAATTTGTCAGGGGAAATAATGATTGTTGACAGACAGGGTAACAGTGATAGTCTTTAAAAAAAATGTGTCTAATAAATTAATAATTAGCCTAGTGTTTCCCATTCTTATAGGCCTACTCTACCTAAAATATTTATGAGGACGAAAGCCAAACCGTAGGCCTACGTCATTTTGATTTATTCCTCAAAACATAAAGCTATGCTGTTTTTTAGATTAGAAATTAATTTATATTATTTTGTCATGAAAAAAAATACTGTTTTATAGCTTGGAATGGAGGCGCATGCACTAAGGTTTACACTAACTGACTACATTTTATTGTCTTTATTTTGTGTCGTAATAAGTAGCCCTAATCATAAAGTAGGCTGTTATCAGCTTTCCTAACATATCTTAGAAAACACCCTCCTTCAACAACCCTACCAGGTAGACTTGAGGGTTTAGGCTACTACATTAAACTAAAACGCCAATGACTATAAAGAATTGAAAACAACACATAGGCTAGTTGGAAATAAGACACAACCTTTATTTAAAAGGCACAATCTGTCATTTCAACAGTTTGACCCTTGCACTCAGACTTGGGACCTGGGGAAATATAACAACTCTTAAATTCGTAGATGGAGCTATGGATGCAATGACTGACAGTCCATGAGAACGGCTCAATTGTAAATATATTTTTTAAAACTAATACTCAGATGTTTGAATGTATAAGTAGTAGAGCCTTTTTGCTCATAAACTGTTATTCATCAAGTATCAATATAGGCCATGTCATTGATTGCAATGATAAACAGCAGGAACTTTTACAGTTTCAATTGAAACATTCCTTTAACATTCTTTATTATATGGCACTACAAATTAACAACACAATGTCTAAGGTAAATGGAGACATTTGCCACACAGGCAACAGAGATTATGGAGTGTGTTGCCTTTTTAATTATAGAGTGTTCCAAAAGCAGACACTAGGTGTTTCAATTCAGCATGCACTGGTGTCACATTTCCCCGACACAAATCCCACCTCTTGTATCCCTGAAGGTCTATATTGCGTTAACTAGTAGCTCCCATGAATGTGACAGATGTATGTTTACTACATACAATTATAAATGTCCAAGTCAACTCATTACCAGTTGGAGATGAAGATCTGTAGGATTGGATAGGCTTAAACAATATGGTATTATCTTCATCGTGTCCTCTGATAGGCTACACCTATCCTTTTATCTCTGTAGCTATAGGGTGTAGGTGTGGCTATAAGGGTCGTCTGGAGTTCAGTATAAATGATAAGCCATGTTTCTATCAGAATTGACACATTTTAAGTGTTGTCCATTCTAGGCTACTCCCAGACATCTACCTGATACAGCCAGAGGAGGATTAAGATGGAGGGGGGAAAGTCAATTGAAAGCAAACTACTTTGAAAAGGTTGATGACGTCTTCATAAACCCATTATAACATTTAGATGTCATATTTCATTAAAGGGGCAATCCTTAGTTGGTACAATCGTTTTTGGAGTAAAAAAATACCAATTGATTTTTGATAACTTATAAATGCCTCGTAAGCTTAGTTCAACTGTCATACCACATCAGAACCTTTTTTTACTTCAATGTTTGTAAAAAATATATATATATATATTTTTTAAAGCAAATGTAATCAAACCCTGTATTTCCTCAAAACATGGTTCAAACTATAAAATGTTGATGGTCAGTCCTTAGCTCTATGAATTTTAGAGGGGTTATATTTCTCCAGCCACATTCCTCAGCTTTTTTTACTGAAACAGAGGGGAAATGTATTTTCATGGTTTCAATTAAGGGTTGCCCCTTTAAATGATTTATGCTATTTGGCAAAGCACTAAATATGAGGAACTTTAGATCACCCGTTATGTATGAATTTGCTTCAATGATTTATGAAGCATTTATAGTGAATATGGAGGCAAACGCTCCATTAAGTTTTTCTTAAATAGCATAGTTTGTTAAAAGGTCGTCTCAGCGATATGATGTTGCATGCACGACGTATACACAGTGGTTCAATTTTCGCAACAACTAAGGGTGTTGAAGCGTGAGGCTACACTTCGCTGCTGTTTTGGTCCCGTAGCTACCAACGTTGTAGCATCGTGAAGCGAACCCCCTTACACATGCGCAGATACTCTGGCTTGGGTCCATACGAGAGAAATGTCATCATCTCACTATCTGCGGTGCTGCTCGTGGTAACTTCATCTCATCATCTTGAGTCTACCTTTAAGTGAGACCTAAAACTTGATCTCGAACGGGAAATCTCAAGCTAAATTTAAACACATCCGGGTCAGAACGCAAGTCCCAGTTCCCGACACCTTAGAATTCTCCCCACAAAGGCCCACAGGCAATTTATATCAGTACCTGAATGGTCCCTCGTGTGGTACACAGTCAGAGTGCTAGCAGGTCCACAGATAAGGATTAAAGATTCTCTGGGGGAATCGGGTAAAAAGGCTTCCAACCCACAGTCAGACTGCTCTGAAGTCTAATTCACATATAAGCCTACTTTGTCCTGCATCCTCCAATATAAATACAACTTTAGTGCAGTATACAAACAAAAACAAACACTAATTGAATTACACACAGGGAAGCCATTTTGCGTAGCTACTGTGTTACATATTGACAAACTATAAATTGGGTTTCATCGTAAAGAACTTTGACAAGTATTTTTGGACTTTGTAAATACATTTGATTTCATCATAATCCCACTCCCCCAACAAGCACATCTCTTAGTCATATAACGATCCCCACACTTCTCCTTCCCCTCCCCAGTATATGGAGCACCTGCATTTCAAAAATGACAACTGGTGCACTGAAAACTCATGCGTTAACCTAAATTAACACATACATTTTCAAATATATGTTATGCTATTTTACTCAGAGGCAACAAGAGCAAAAACAAACAGTTTGCCTGAATAAATAAAAATGCTACCTCAGAAAAATTGCCCTCATCCAGACAGATATGGCCTTTGCCTGTTTTAGCCTCCTGGTCTATTAACTGATTTGGGATCTGCTGTCCCAATCTCATTACACTTTGACTTAATCAGCTCAACTGGTCTTGGACCAGCGCTTGTTGGCGCATGCTCCTCTAGAGTCTAAGAGGCCCTCAGCTTTAGTAGGCCCTATTGGAGAGAATAGCGCCTCCTAACGGCTTTACCATGGGCATTCACAGCAACATGCATGCCTCATGATTTCTTGGCAGGCTATTTTTAGTCCAATAGACCATTTTTCATTTAGTCCATACATTGACTGATTTTCTTCGTTTGTTTTTAAGATTATTTCTCATGTTCAATTAGGTCTCGATAAAATACAACCTCTTCTATAACTTTAATGTTCGCTTTTTGTGCTGGTGTCAAGCACACTGCATTGTTTACATGTTTGTCATGGGTTAATGGGCGGTGTGGCCTGTTACCTTTAGTCCGCGGTTGACTGATACATTGTTCAGTTATCATGTTTTAGGTAGCCTACAGTACAAAAAGGCCTGGTGACTTGAATATTATTATTGTTTTATTGCTTCACGCTGGTTCTCTCTCCGAGCGCCTGTGCGCGCTCACTGTCTGGTACATTTTGTAGAATATTTAAACTTCTATCTTTCGATTGAATTGGTAAAGTTTTGTATTTATTTTATTAATCAAGAAGGATCCACAAATCAAGTAGTTTCTAACATGTGGGTGAGAGTGCAGGCTACTGTGCTCACATGCGTCATCTTGTGGTGGGGAACTGTTACAACGGTCCGCCATTTAAGCCTTGAGAAAAAGTAGTCCCTGTCTGTATGACAGATAATTATTGAATGAGACAATTTAAAAATCAGTATCGTTTAGAAATCGTATTATATTCGTGAATGAATTCAAACTTGTCTCTTCATCCCAGTCAAAAGTGAAGCTCATTACAGTTTCATTAAAATGTGAATGTATCTTATTGAACCATTTCTATTCTTAAAACAATAAATTACCATTTTGAACGCTGTCTATAAACTGTCATTTTGCGCGTATTTTTGTATGGATATCTGACATGTTTATATGTTCAATTGCCTATTCTTTTGCATTTGTTTAACATATTGACTTTATTAAATTCGGTTTAGATTAAATGTTTATATACAAAGCATACCGTGTGGAATACATTTTTATAAAAATCATGTATTATTAGAGTGGAAAAACTGATCTTGAAATAATATCATTCAAATGGTTAACTCAGGCCAAGTGCTGTACTAAGTCTGTTTTAGGCCTACCACTAATAAGCATAGCATATTCAGTGAAGTTTCACCTCATTTTAGCATTTAACAATACTAAATAATACTTAGAAAGGTCTGCTAAAATTAGTTTGTACTACACAAATAGGCTAAGATTTCTGAAAAGAAAGTTGTTTCCACACATGATAGAAGTTTAAACCTTTATCTATTTACCCTTTAAAACAAATCTACATTGCTCTGAAGCATGCCCGAAATGTCACCCCAGTATTCGTTCACAGATTTGTTTCTAAATAGACACATACACTACCAGTAAGTAGTGATACATTAGATAGCATTGAACATCAGTCGAGAGAGTCAAAGTATCAAAAAAACAGTGTATAGACCTGATGGAATTTGAGCAGGAGTGATAGGATAAATCACCCTGAATTACACAAAACAATCTGAATAGAAACATGTGTATGCTCTTCAAACACTGTAAATGAACAATTATTCAAGAGCAGGTTTGGTTTACAGAAAAACATCCACATGATTTCACGGTTTTGTTTTGAAGACTTTACATGTGTAGTTTCATGTTATCACATTAACTTCACATGAAAACATGTGCTTTTCTTATCAGAATGACAAAATTCACATATTTGCCAAAATGTTTTGATAGATTTTTTTGCAACTACATAATGTGTTGTAAGCTATGCCTGAATATAGGTTGTCATACCTGTTTATGCATGTTAATTGTGCTTTTAAAATTGTCAAACTAAAAGCCAATTTCACTCTATTGGGATAATTGAAGGAATAAAAGGCTATACCTTTTTAAAAAGGGATGAGATTTGAAGCCTTTTAAACATGACAATTTTGTCCATCGCAAACACATTAGATTAATTCAAATTTTAGTATAAAAAAAAAGAGACAAATGAAATATTACAACCATTTAAATTGTCAACTTGTTTAAAGGATGCTCTTTTGTGTTGTGTTCAATAACTGATGGAAATGAAATAAATCCATGTTTGGTGTTAACAGTATCTGTGATCACTGAAGGATATTCTACAGATTGATATAATATCCTGCAGTATCCTGTCTTTCTTTTTGTTTTGTGGTTGTATTTTATATGCTTGCTTATGCTACCTCTTGGCTAGGGTTCCCTTGAAAAAAAGATTCCTATATCAATGAGGTTCAGCTGAATAAATAAAAGGGTGAAATAAAATAAAATGAAACCATGGAGCTGTTTCATGTGACATATCTTCATATTCCCAGTTTTGGAATTGTTAGCTAGATTACTTGTTGGTTATTACTGCATTGTCGGAACTAGAAGCACAAGCATTTCGCTACACTCGCATTAACATCTGCTAACCATGTGTATGTGACAAATAAAATTTGATTTGATCTAATGGATTGCTTTTTTTCATGAGAATGTTTTTGTGAATTAATATAACCACATTCTAGATTAAGAACATTTCCTCATACATGCTGTTGACATTTTGGGTAATTTCCCTTTGGATCTTCTGATCTCGCATGTAAACTCCCACAACAAGCCATTCTATTATGTTCCATCTAATGATTTTTTAAAAACAGATCAAATATGTGGGTATAAAATACGGAAAGGTGCATTGAACAGTATATCCCATCTATTTACAACAATGTCATAAGTATCCAGGATTGTGACGTTGGTGGGGTTTTGCCAAGAGAAAGGAGTTAGTGACCATTCATCCATGGCTAATATAAAATGTACTTGAAAGAAATGTAGTGTGTATTTCCAGGTATATGGAGAAAAACACTGAACATGAAGAAACTCCAACACTGGTAAAAATGTAAGGGATCTCAGAAGATCCAAAAAGTGTAATTGCCTAGTTCTGATGTAGAGTTTAACAGTACCAATCAGCTCTTTCAACATTTACATCAAGTATTGCACATCTTGTATTTGAAAAATAATAAACTCTAACCGACACGTCAGTCAACAGTTCTTCAGTGTTTACATGAACGAAAGGTCTAGTGACAAATGTTGACTGTAATTTCTTCATTCTTAAATACAAAATGTGGTTGGAAACGCTAGAGGAGCACAAAGTGTTTGAACCTGGAAACATTAGAAAAATGTAGCAGAACGAATGTCTGACAGAAGCCATAGGTAATACATTGCTTCCTACCGGCCATTTTCCAAAATGGCTTCCTTCTATCTCAGAGATAGAGAACTCATCTTTGTATCTGTGCATTTATTTGTGATTGAGTATCATACACCTGCCGGTGCCCAGCCCCCCATGGGCTTATAAGACACTACAGAGCATAACAACATTTGACAAATTATTCACATACAATAATTGTCAGTGACAGCATGGGCATCGACATTGAGGCTTTCTTCATTTTAAAAGTTGTACATTTTCTTCTTCATCGGCTGATTGCTCCCAACTTATAAGAATCCCCACCCAGTCAACTACTTAAAATGGTGGAAGCCCTCAATGGCACTATTCATGGTCAAATAGATTATATCCATAATGAGTCCTATCTATCTCTCCTCATCTCCTTCATCTGCACTGATGTGAAAACACAGACTAGGTGAAATCAATATAGCAGAGTTCTACTAGGCATTTGCATCCACCATTCCAGTTTCTTTCACATCAGATTCTGTCTGGGAGTTGGGAGGGGAAAAGTGAAAACTAGCTGTTATTGGCAGAGAGGTATGGAACTATCTTTTGTATTGGTCTATTAACCCATTTACGGTATGGTGAGGTCATCGTGGAAAGCGGAAACTCCCGCCCATGCAAACCTGCTGATTAGAATGTTCTGTGTAGATTGTATTTTCAACCAGGAAATAACACTGATTTAAAAAAATCCACAATTTTACTGTTAGTTTCATCAGCTGTTGTACGATATTAATATATGATAAACACAGGAAAACTGCGTTTTTATTGCACTGGGCCTTTAAGATATCTACTTTATATTTATTCAAAATGATGTTAACTTCTAAGAGTTCTCAACTTTTTCAAATCCTCAGAGGCCTCTTGGGTGAGGGTGTGCAGTCAGAGCTCCTCCTCACTGCCCTGGTTACTAACCCTAACCCTGCCTCCTCACTGCCCTGGTTACTAACCCTAACCCTGTCTCCTCACTGCCCTGGTTACTAACCCTGCCTCCTCACTGCCCTGGTTACTAACCCTGCCTCCTCACTGCCCTGGTTACTAACCCTGCCTCCTCACTGCCCTGGTTACTAACCCTGCCTCCTCACTGCCCTGGTTACTAACCCTGCCTCCTCACTGCCCTGGTTACTAACCCTGCCTCCTCACTGCCCTGGTTACTAACCCTGCCTCCTCACTGCCCTGGTTACTAACCCTGCCTCCTCACTGCCCTGGTTACTATGTTGAATACATTTTAGAAGTTTATACCCGAGGTCCATAAAGTGGTGAGAAGTAATGAGTTACAACAACAAAAAAGCACTGTTCAAATAAACGGTTTATTGAAGTTGTGGCATTGTAGTAAATTGTTGTTTATGTCCCTTTATTAGGTAAACTAACAATCAGCATGCCAAGAGGTAGAAATTAATATCAGTCAGATACACACACACACACACACTCTGCATTAATCCTCCTGAACACAAAACTAAATGACCTAAATCTATCATCATTCACGCGAACACTGAAGAGTGCTGAAATCAATAACCTACTGACAAACAGCCTTCCAATTGATAAACAATTGTCTGTGTTTGTGGTGGTAGGGGAGTCTGGGGCCAGAGAGGTGAGGGGTGGAGACAGGGGTAAGTCCTGTGGCTGGCTCA
The DNA here is from genome assembly GCF_002021735.2 of Oncorhynchus kisutch. Classification (NCBI taxonomy): domain Eukaryota; kingdom Metazoa; phylum Chordata; class Actinopteri; order Salmoniformes; family Salmonidae; genus Oncorhynchus; species Oncorhynchus kisutch. Next base: position 13,183,658 of record NC_034185.2, on the reverse strand, counting down.
TGGGGGACGAGAGGGAGGTTTGGTAGGGGAGTCTGGGGCCAGAGAGGTGAGGAGACAGGGGGGTAAGTCCTGTGGCTGGCTCATAGGGGAAGAGAGGGAGGTTTGGTAGGGGAGTCTGGGGCCAGAGAGGTGAGGGGTGGAGACAGGGGTAAGTCCTGTGGCTGGCTCATGGGGGACGAGAGGGAGGTTTGGTAGGGGAGTCTGGGGCCAGAGAGGTGAGGAGACAGGGGGGTAAGTCCTGTGGCTGGCTCATAGGGGAAGAGAGGGAGGTTTGGTAGGGGAGTCTGGGGCCAGAGAGGTGAGGGGTGGAGACAGGGGTAAGTCCTGTGGCTGGCTCATGGGGGACGAGAGGGAGGTTTGGTAGGGGAGTCTGGGGCCAGAGAGGTGAGGAGACAGGGGGGTAAGTCCTGTGGCTGGCTCATAGGGGAAGAGAGGGAGGTTTGGTAGGGGAGTCTGGGGCCAGAGAGGTGAGGGGTGGAGACAGGGGTAAGTCCTGTGGCTGGCTCATGGGGGACGAGAGGGAGGTTTGGTAGGGGAGTCTGGGGCCAGAGAGGTGAGGGGTGGAGACGGGGGTAAGTCCTGAGGCTGGTCCAAGTTTTTTCGTATTCTTTGTTTTTATGAGCGTTTATGTCCTATTTAGTCTCATTCACTCCTTCTGTGCTGTGTACATTTACACCAGAGATCTGTATATAATGACTAGATGCTCATGTTTCCACCTTAACAATGGGAGTCGTTGTCCCGAAGGCGGGACGGCAGGTGACAAGCTTAAGTTCAAAATAAGCGCATAGGGCTTGGAGTGACACCTCTCGCGTCGCCTCTTTCTCCCAAGCCCCTACCACACACACAACAGAGAGATCACTTCTTCACTGACAAACGGTTTCAACTCTCCATTTGCATTTGGTCCAACAGAATGGATCATATGGACACCACAACACATGGAGAAATTATTATACTGTAATAGAGAAATGAACCTTTCTAATGAAACCCTGTTTATGTTTCAACTCCTCAGATTTTGAGCAGAGCAGACACTACTAAAACAAATTTACCAATGAACCTTCACCTGGAAAATGAACGCTCAGTTTGTCGCAAGTGCATTATGGTACCACGTATCACTAGCAGTATTTTAGTCAAATAAAGACTTACACCAGCTGTCTAGTCTGTTTTATAAATGTGCAATAAGCATAAAACTAAGGAGTTGTCATGTCGTTCTCATTCAGAGATAAAGTAGGCCACTTGATGCCAACATCTGAACAAAGTGGACAGGCTAGCATGCTGTTCAAACAGTTGGAGACGGACAGAAGGGTGTGTTCATAACAATTCACCTGTTCTCCTTGTTAGCTAAATCCAGAGCTAGTGAAATTATACCTAGATCCAAGTTTGCTGAACTAGAAATATCAATATTAGCTGGGCACCAACTAGCACGTGGCCTTCTGCTTGAGACCGGTGTTCATTTTCTAGAATACCTGCTACATTATTAGTGAATGTGCATTATTATGCATGGTTCTGGTTACATTTGTAACAAAAAGTTAATTTTTATAGACAGACCTGAAAGCCAGATCAGTGATTATAGAAGAAAATAAAGAATGTACAACTATTTTGATGAAGTAATGATTAGTGGATCTTATGGTTGTGGAAGGAATATATTCAGCCTCGGTATGATTACACAAACTCTGAATTCATTCAATTATGGCTGACTGTTTTAAATGCAGTGGATTTGACCTTTAATTGTACAACAAAGCTTATTCAGAGATGTGTTTTTCTTCTTCTAGATATATGTAGTGAATCGCTTGTAAGAGAGTTGAGGAGTGGAGACCGGGGGTAAGTCCTGGGGCTGGCCAACTTTATAGTCTGGCTAACCTGGAGCCCATGCCCAAAGCAAGCCAACACTGGGAAGGGAGAACCAGGAAGAGAGAGGGGTGGTTAATACAGGTCAGACAACCGGGCAGGAAGAGATTGATCACTGCTCAGGAACAAATCAGTAGTGATGATGAGGAGGGAAGGAGAACATCTGAACAAAAAGATTAGTGATCATTTAAAAAAATAACAAGAACGAGTAAGAAACTTCTAAGACACACGATAGAGACACTTCCCCTAGAAACAGACTTCCAGGGAACCCCCCTCCTCCTCTTCATTTGACCCAGGAGAGGCTGAGGCAGCGGGCGATGAAGGCGTACGTGTCGGCCACCTCCTGGATGACCTTTCTGGTGGGCTTTCCGGCGCCGTGGCCCGACTTTGTATCCACGTGGATGAACAGTGGATTGCTCTGACCCGACCAGCGGCCCACCACGTGTTGCAGTGTGGCGATGTACTTCAGGGAGTGTAGGGGGACCACGCGGTCATCGTGGTCACCCGTGAGGAGGAGGACAGCGGGGTACTGGACGCCCTCCCCCTCGGGCACGCGTATGTTGTGGAGCGGGGAGTACCTGGAGGGAGAAGAGGAGATTTCTACAGGGACGATGATGTACGGTGAAAGTATTGTGTACAGGTTTTAATACACCAAACATGGAGCAAATAGATACAGTGCAATCCTCAAGTATTCACACACCTTGACATTCTTCACATGGTTACTTCACAGCCTTATTCTCAAATTGATGAACTTAAAAAATAAAATAAAATCAATCTACACACAATAGCCCATAATGACAAAGCAAAAACAGTTTATACATTTTTGCAAATGTATTAAAAAAATTAACTGAAATAATACATTTCCATAGCTATTCTTTACTCAGGACTTTGTTGAAGCAACTTTGGCAGCGATTACAGCCTCAAGTCTTCTTGGCTATGACGCTACAAGCTTGGCACATCTGTATTCGGGGAGATTTTCCCATTCTTTTCTGCAGATCTTCTCAAGCTCTGTCAGGTTGGATGGGGAGCGTCGCTGCACAGCTATTTTCAGGTCTCTCCAGAGATGTTCGATCGGTTTCAAGTCCGGGCTCTGGCTGGGCCACTCAATGACATTCAGAGACCTGTCCTGAAGCCATTTCTGCATTGTCTTGGCTGTGTGCTTTGGGTCGTTGTCCAGCTGGATGGTGAACCTTCACCCCCAGTCGGAGGCCCTGAGCGCTCTGGAGCAGGTTTTCATCAAGGATCTTTGCTCCGTTCACCTTTCTCTCGATTCTGACTCGTCTCCAAGTACCTGCCACTGTAGGGATGGTGCCAGGTTTCCTCCAGACATGACGTTTGGCATTCAGACCAGAGTTCAATCTTGGTCTCACCAGAGAATCTTGTTCCTCGTGGTCTAAGAGTTTTTATTTGCCTTTTGGCAAACTCCAAGCGGGCTGTCAAGTGCCTTTTACTGAGGAGTAGCTTCCATCTGGCTACTCTACCATAAATGCCTGTTTGGTAGAGTGCTGCAGAGATGGTTGTCCTTCTGGAATTTCCCCCCCATCTCCACAGAGGAACTCTGGAGCTCTGTCAGAGTGACCATTGGGTTCTTGGTCACCTCCCTGACCAAGGCCCTTCTTCCCCTATTACTCAGTCTGGCCAGGCGGCCAGCTCTAGGAAGAGTCTTGGGGGTTCCAACCTTGTTCCATTTAAGAATTATGGAGGCCACTGTGTTCTTGGACTTTCAATGCTGCAGAATTGTTTTGGTACCCTTCCCCAGATCTGTGCCTCGACACAATCATGTCTCGGCGCTCACAAACAATTCCTTCAACATCATTACTTGGTTTTTGCTCTGACAGGCACTGTCAACTGCGGGACCTTATATAGACAGGTGTGAGCCTTTCAAAATCATGTCCAATCAATTTATCACATGTGGAACTCCAATCAAGTTGTAGAAACATCAAGGATGATCAATGGAAAATGGATGCACCTGAGCTCAATTTCGAGTCACATAGGGTCTGAATACTTATGTAAATAAGGTGTATTTTTAAAACATTTGCAAAAAATTCTAAACCTGTTTTCGCTTTGTCATTACGGGGTATTGTGTGTAGATTGATGAGGACATGTTTTTATTTACTACATTTTAGAATAAGACTAATGTAACAAAATGTGGAGAAAGTCCAGGAGTCTGAATACTTTCCAAATGCACTGTATGTCAAATAGCTGCACTTGACGTTTGCACTTTTGGGATTACACTAAATCAAGCGAGCACAAGCCATGGAAAGAACTTAACATGCATTTGACGTGGTTCTGGAATACTGAAAGATGAATGTTAATATCCCAAACAGGCTAAATGTAGCCAGGTTCCAGACGTGTTTGTGCTATGTAGCGAACACCTATGGTTACTGGCATGACAACCACCATAGAAGTTGGCTACAAATCTAAACTAATCTGGAACCAGGCTAGGCTTAGGGAATTGTAGCACTAGCACTCACTTGATGAGCCAGTCAAACTGCTCCTTGACCTCACAGCAGCCGAAGTCAGTGGTCCAGGCGTGGCCGATGGTGAACTTGTGGAACTTGAGCATGTCCATGACACCCACCTGGGCCACGGCACAGCCGAACAGCTCTGGCCGCTGGTTCACACACGCTGCTGTGGGGGCAGAGGGCGGGACAGATACACGTTATCAGGCAGCGAGAGACACACACAGGTAAGGAGATAAACACACAAAGACAGAATAAGACAAAGCCGCTGTATATACAGACAGACATTCCGATGTCAACAAAACTGTTAGCTTAGGAAAAAGTGTCAGGGTTGGTTTTCAGGTCAATGACTAAAAGCATCAACAAGAAAAAGGGATGTCGTTATTCCGCAACGTACCTACGAGCAGGCCCCCGTTGGACCCTCCGTTGATGGTGAGTTTGGAGGGGGACGAGTAGCCCTCCTTGATGAGGTACTCTGCTGCACACTGGAAGTCTGTGAAGCAGTTTTGCTTTTTGGCCAGCATGCCCGCTGGAGAAAAACACACAGAGAGAGATCAATGTGTGAGTGTGTGTGTAAAAGTGTATAAAACACACAGAGGGAATTGAGTTGAGAGGGGCAATGTGTGTTACTTTTGGAGAGATCGGAAACCCAAATTGGTCTACACGGACAAGTTCTGGCCTCATTTAGATCTTATCTGTCGGAAAGATATCAGTTTGTCTCTGAATGGTTTGTCCCCTGACAAATCAACTGTACATTTCGGTGTTCCTCGAGGTTCCGTTTTAGGACCACTATTGTTTTCACTATATATTTTACCTCTTGGGGATGTAATTTGAAAACATAATGTTAACTTTCACTGCTATGCGGATGACACACAGCTATACATTTCAATGAAACATGGTGAAGCCCAAAAATTGCCCTCGCTAGAAGCCTGTGTTTCAGACATAAGGAAGTGGATGGCTGCAAATGTTCTACTTTTAAACTTGTTCTAGGTCCCAAGAAACAAAGAGATCTTCTGTTGAATCTGACAATTAATCTTTATGGTTGTACAGTCGTCTCAAATAAAACTGAGGGACCTCGTCGTTACTCTGGACCCTGATCTCTCTTTAGACTAACATATCAATACTGTTTCAAGGACAGCTTTTTTCCATCTACGTAACATTGCAAAAATCTGAAACTTTGTCCAAAAATGCAGAAAAATGTATCCATGCTTTTGTTACTTCTAGGTTAGACTACTGCAATGCTCTACTTTCCGGCTACCCGGATAAAGCACTAAATAAACTTCAGTTAGTGCTAAATATGGCTGCTAGAATCCTGACGAGAACCAAAAAATTAGATCATATTACTCCAGTGCTAGCCTCCCTACACTGGCTTCCTGTCAAAGCAAGGGCTGATTTCAAGGTTTTACTGCTAACCTACAAAGCATTACATGGGCTTGCTCCTACCTATCTTTCCGATTTGGTCCTGCCGTACATACCTACACGGTCACAAGACGCAGGCCTCCTAATTGTCCCTAGAATTTCTAAGCTAGGGTCAGTCTGTTATATCTAGAGTATTTCTCCTGTCTTATCCAGTGTCCTGTGTGAATTTAAGTATACTCTCTCTAATTATCTTTCTTTATTTCTCTCTCTCGGAGGACCTGAGCCCTAGGACCATGCCTCAGGACTACCTGGCCTGATGACTCCTGACTGTCCCCAGTCCACCTGGCCGTGCTGCTGCTCCAGTTTCAACTGTTCTGCCTGCGGCTATGGAACCCTGACCTGTTCACCAGACCTGCTGTTTTCAACTCTCTAGAGACAAGGAGCGGTAGAGATACTCAATGACTGGCTATGAAAAGCCGACATTTACTCCTGAGGTGCTGACTTGTTATACCCTCGACAACCACTGTGATTATTATTATTTGACCATGCTGGTCATTTATGAACATTTGAACATCTTGGCAATGTTCTGTTATAATCTCCACCCGGCACAGCCAGAAGAGGACTGGCCACCCCTCATAGCCTGGTTCCTCTCTGGGTTTCTTCCTAAGTTTTGGCCTTTCTAGGGAGTTTTTCCTAGCCACCGTGCTTCTACACCTGCATTGCTTGCTGTTTGGGGTTTTAGGCTGGGTTTCTGTACAGCACTTTGAGATATCACCTGATGTAAGAAGGGCTATATAAATACATTTGATTTGTTACCTTTGTGCCAGGTCTCTCCGTACTCCCCCCCTCCTCTGATGTTGGCCACAGCTAGTACTCCTCCCATGTGTCGGACAAAGATCAGCCGTGATACACTGGGAAACAACATTGAACATCACCTTACTTCCTTTATTTCAGTCTGAACATCACCTTACTTCCTTTATTTCAGTCTGAACATCACCTTACTTCCTTTATTTCAGTCTGAACATCACCTTACTTCCTTTATTTCAGTCTGAACATCACCTTACTTCCTTTATTTCAGTCTGAACATCACCTTACTTCCTTTCCTTCAGTCTGAACATCACCTTACTTCCTTTCCTTCAGTCTGAACATCACCTTACTTCCTTTGCTCAGTCTGAACATCACCTTACTTCCTTTTTCAGTCTGAACATCACCTTACTTCCTTTCCTCAGTCTGAACATCACCTTACTTCCTTTCCTTCAGTCTGAACATCACCTTACTTCCTTTCCTTCAGTCTGAACATCACCTTACTTCCTTTCCTCAGTCTGAACATCACCTTACTTCCTTTATTTCAGTCTGATCATCACCTTACTTCCTTTATTTCAGTCTGATCATCACCTTACTTCCTTTCCTCAGTCCAAACAAGTCCAGGTAGATACAAAGCATCATGTAGAAGAGCCAAGACAAGATAGTCATTGGAAAAATGTTGCTATATATAACAATTGTGCCTGCAAATAATGTTATCTTAAATAGCCCTAAAAGTCAAATGATACACAGTGCCAGCCATAATTATTGGGAGAGTGAAGTATTTTTGTTGTTGCTGAGCTCTGTACTCCAGCACTTTGCACTTTAACCTCAGTCATTGTATCACTTCAAATCCAGACTGTCAGCTTTATTTGCGGGTATTTTCATTCCTATCGGGTGAACTGTTAAGAAATGACTTTGTACTCTTTGTACATAGTCTCCCCCCCCCCCCCCCCCATTTTTGTTTTAAAGTAGTCAAAAGTTGAGTATTTGGTCCCATATTCTTAGCAAGCAATGATTCCATAAAGCTTGTGAGGTTGGTATGTCTTAGGGGTATGATATTTGTGCGTCTAACTTCCTCACTCACCATTATTCACAATTTATTAAGGATGATCCGTCAGCATGGTAGCATCCACATTAATTTAGAAGTATTAAGAAACCAATTATATTCTTATTTACAATAAAAGTGACTCCAACATTACACAATATATTATTTACCATTCATTTATATTGGACACAAAATAATCTGAAATACAACCTAAACAAATAGCAAATCCATCCAACAAGTTTGAAGTCACAAGCTTGTTGTAATCATTGTGTGCTAGGAGTATGGGACCAAATACTAAACTTTTGAATACTTCAATCCCCCATAAGTAAATATGTCCCAATACTTTTGGTCCCCTAAAATGGGGGGACTGGGTACAACAAATGCTGCAATTGTTAAACATTTCACACGATATGGATGAAAATACCCTCACTTTAAAGCTGACTGTCTGTATTTTAACCTCATAGTAATTGTATCACTTCAAAATCCAAAGTGCTGGAGTACAGAGCCAAAAGAATACAAATATTCACGAAGGCCACTGTGTGTATAGCAGTAAACAAGTCCATTTTCATGAGGAAATTAAAAGAAGAAATCAAGATTAAAGCGACATCATTACATGTAGCAACTGAATGATACATCCAGTGTAACCTGGTGGTGGTACCTGTAGCTGGGGGAGTGACCTGGTGGTGGTACCTGTAGCTGGGGGAGTGACCTGGTGGTGGTACCTGTAGCTGGGGGAGTGACCTGGTGGTGGTACCTGTAGCTGGGGGAGTGACCTGGTGGTGGTACCTGTAGCTGGGGGAGTGACCTGGTGGTGGTACCTGTAGCTGGGGGAGTGACCTGGTGGTGGTACCTGTAGCTTGGGGAGTGACCTGGTGGTGGTACCTGTAGCTTGGGGAGTGACCTGGTGGTGGTACCTGTAGCTGGGGGAGTGACCTGGTGGTGGTACCTGTAGCTGGGGGAGTGACCTGGTGGTGGTACCTGTAGCTTGGGGAGTGACCTGGTGGTGGTACCTGTAGCTTGGGGAGTGACCTGGTGGTGGTACCTGTAGCTGGGGGAGTGACCTGGTGGTGGTACCTGTAGCTTGGGGAGTGACCTGGTGGTGGTACCTGTAGCTGGGGGAGTGACCTGGTGGTGGTACCTGTAGCTGGGGGAGTGACCTGGTGGTGGTACCTGTAGCTGGGGGATTGACCTGGTGGTGGTACCTGTAGCTGGGGGGAGTGACCTGGTGGTGGTACCTGTAGCTGGGGGGAGTGACCTGGTGGTGGTACCTGTAGCTGGGGGAAGTGACCTGGTGGTGGTACCTGTAGCTGGGGGGAGTGACCTGGTGGTGGTACCTGTAGCTGGGGGAAGTGACCTGGTGGTGGTACCTGTAGCTGGGGGGAGTGACCTGGTGGTGGTACCTGTAGCTGGGGGAAGTAACCTGGTGGTGGTACCTGTAGCTGGGGGAAGTGACCCGGTGGTGGGACCTGTAGCTGGGGGAGTGACCTGGTGGTGGTACATGTAGCTGGGGGAAGTGACCCGGTGGCAGTACCTGTAGCTGGTGGTGGGTCCTGTAGCTGGGGAAATGACCCGGTGGCTGTACCTGTAGCTGGGGGAAGTGACCCGGTGGCGGTACCTGTAGCTGGGGGAAGTGACCCGGTGGTGGTACCTGTAGCTGGGGGAAGTGACCTGGTGGTGGTACCTGTAGCTGGGGGAGTGACCTGGTGGTGGTACCTGTAGCTGGGGGAGTGACCTGGTGGTGGTACCTGTAGCTGGGGGAGTGACCTGGTGGTGGTACCTGTAGCTGGGGGAGTGACCTGGTGGTGGTACCTGTAGCTTGGGGAGTGACCTGGTGGTGGTACCTGTAGCTTGGGGAGTGACCTGGTGGTGGTACCTGTAGCTGGGGGAGTGACCTGGTGGTGGTACCTGTAGCTGGGGGAGTGACCTGGTGGTGGTACCTGTAGCTTGGGGAGTGACCTGGTGGTGGTACCTGTAGCTTGGGGAGTGACCTGGTGGTGGTACCTGTAGCTGGGGGAGTGACCTGGTGGTGGTACCTGTAGCTGGGGGAGTGACCTGGTGGTGGTACCTGTAGCTTGGGGAGTGACCTGGTGGTGGTACCTGTAGCTGGGGGAGTGACCTGGTGGTGGTACCTGTAGCTGGGGGATTGACCTGGTGGTGGTACCTGTAGCTGGGGGGAGTGACCTGGTGGTGGTACCTGTAGCTGGGGGAAGTGACCTGGTGGTGGTACCTGTAGCTGGGGGGAGTGACCTGGTGGTGGTACCTGTAGCTGGGGGAAGTGACCTGGTGGTGGTACCTGTAGCTGGGGGGAGTGACCTGGTGGCGGTACCTGTAGCTGGGGGAAGTAACCTGGTGGTGGTACCTGTAGCTGGGGGAAGTGACCCGGTGGTGGGACCTGTAGCTGGGGGAGTGACCTGGTGGTGGTACATGTAGCTGGGGGAAGTGACCCGGTGGCGGTACCTGTAGCTGGTGGTGGGTCCTGTAGCTGGGGAAATGACCCGGTGGCTGTACCTGTAGCTGGGGGAAGTGACCCGGTGGCGGTACCTGTAGCTGGGGGAAGTGACCCGGTGGTGGTACCTGTAGCTGGGGGAAGTGACCTGGTGGTGGTACCTGTAGCTGGGGGAGTGACCTGGTGGTGGTACCTGTAGCTGGGGGAGTGACCTGGTGGTGGTACCTGTAGCTGGGGGAAGTAACCTGGTGGTGGTACCTGTAGCTGGGGGAAGTGACCCGGTGGTGGGACCTGTAGCTGGGGGAAGTGACCCGGTGGTGGGACCTGTAGCTGGGGGAGTGACCTGGTGGTGGTACATGTAGCTGGGGGAAGTGACCCGGTGGCGGTACCTGTAGCTGGTGGTGGGTCCTGTAGCTGGGGAAATGACCCGGTGGCTGTACCTGTAGCTGGGGGAAGTGACCCGGTGGCGGTACCTGTAGCTGGGGGAAGTGACCCGGTGGTGGTACCTGTAGCTGGGGGAGTGACCTGGTGGTGGTACCTGTAGCTGGGGGAGTGACCTGGTGGTGGTACCTGTAGCTGGGGGAGTGACCTGGTGGTGGTACCTGTAGCTGGGGGAGTGACCTGGTGGTGGTACCTGTAGCTGGGGGAGTGACCTGGTGGTGGTACCTGTAGCTTGGGGAGTGACCTGGTGGTGGTACCTGTAGCTGGGGGAAGTGACCCGGTGGTGCTGGGGGAGTGACCTGGTGGTGGTACCTGTAGCTGGGGGAAGTGACCCGGTGGTGCTGGGGGAGTGACCTGGTGGTGGTACCTGTAGCTGGGGGAAGTGACCCGGTGGTGCTGGGGGAGTGACCTGGTGGTGGTACCTGTAGCTGGGGGAGTGACCTGGTGGTGGTACCTGTAGCTTGGGGAGTGACCTGGTGGTGGTACCTGTAGCTTGGGGAGTGACCTGGTGGTGGTACCTGTAGCTGGGGGAGTGACCTGGTGGTGGTACCTGTAGCTGGGGGAGTGACCTGGTGGTGGTACCTGTAGCTTGGGGAGTGACCTGGTGGTGGTACCTGTAGCTTGGGGAGTGACCTGGTGGTGGTACCTGTAGCTGGGGGAGTGACCTGGTGGTGGTACCTGTAGCTTGGGGAGTGACCTGGTGGTGGTACCTGTAGCTGGGGGAGTGACCTGGTGGTGGTACCTGTAGCTGGGGGAGTGACCTGGTGGTGGTACCTGTAGCTGGGGGATTGACCTGGTGGTGGTACCTGTAGCTGGGGGGAGTGACCTGGTGGTGGTACCTGTAGCTGGGGGGAGTGACCTGGTGGTGGTACCTGTAGCTGGGGGAAGTGACCTGGTGGTGGTACCTGTAGCTGGGGGGAGTGACCTGGTGGTGGTACCTGTAGCTGGGGGAAGTGACCTGGTGGTGGTACCTGTAGCTGGGGGGAGTGACCTGGTGGTGGTACCTGTAGCTGGGGGAAGTAACCTGGTGGTGGTACCTGTAGCTGGGGGAAGTGACCCGGTGGTGGGACCTGTAGCTGGGGGAGTGACCTGGTGGTGGTACATGTAGCTGGGGGAAGTGACCCGGTGGCAGTACCTGTAGCTGGTGGTGGGTCCTGTAGCTGGGGAAATGACCCGGTGGCTGTACCTGTAGCTGGGGGAAGTGACCCGGTGGCGGTACCTGTAGCTGGGGGAAGTGACCCGGTGGTGGTACCTGTAGCTGGGGGAAGTGACCTGGTGGTGGTACCTGTAGCTGGGGGAGTGACCTGGTGGTGGTACCTGTAGCTGGGGGAGTGACCTGGTGGTGGTACCTGTAGCTGGGGGAGTGACCTGGTGGTGGTACCTGTAGCTGGGGGAGTGACCTGGTGGTGGTACCTGTAGCTTGGGGAGTGACCTGGTGGTGGTACCTGTAGCTTGGGGAGTGACCTGGTGGTGGTACCTGTAGCTGGGGGAGTGACCTGGTGGTGGTACCTGTAGCTGGGGGAGTGACCTGGTGGTGGTACCTGTAGCTTGGGGAGTGACCTGGTGGTGGTACCTGTAGCTTGGGGAGTGACCTGGTGGTGGTACCTGTAGCTGGGGGAGTGACCTGGTGGTGGTACCTGTAGCTGGGGGAGTGACCTGGTGGTGGTACCTGTAGCTTGGGGAGTGACCTGGTGGTGGTACCTGTAGCTGGGGGAGTGACCTGGTGGTGGTACCTGTAGCTGGGGGATTGACCTGGTGGTGGTACCTGTAGCTGGGGGGAGTGACCTGGTGGTGGTACCTGTAGCTGGGGGAAGTGACCTGGTGGTGGTACCTGTAGCTGGGGGGAGTGACCTGGTGGTGGTACCTGTAGCTGGGGGAAGTGACCTGGTGGTGGTACCTGTAGCTGGGGGGAGTGACCTGGTGGCGGTACCTGTAGCTGGGGGAAGTAACCTGGTGGTGGTACCTGTAGCTGGGGGAAGTGACCCGGTGGTGGGACCTGTAGCTGGGGGAGTGACCTGGTGGTGGTACATGTAGCTGGGGGAAGTGACCCGGTGGCGGTACCTGTAGCTGGTGGTGGGTCCTGTAGCTGGGGAAATGACCCGGTGGCTGTACCTGTAGCTGGGGGAAGTGACCCGGTGGCGGTACCTGTAGCTGGGGGAAGTGACCCGGTGGTGGTACCTGTAGCTGGGGGAAGTGACCTGGTGGTGGTACCTGTAGCTGGGGGAGTGACCTGGTGGTGGTACCTGTAGCTGGGGGAGTGACCTGGTGGTGGTACCTGTAGCTGGGGGAAGTAACCTGGTGGTGGTACCTGTAGCTGGGGGAAGTGACCCGGTGGTGGGACCTGTAGCTGGGGGAAGTGACCCGGTGGTGGGACCTGTAGCTGGGGGAGTGACCTGGTGGTGGTACATGTAGCTGGGGGAAGTGACCCGGTGGCGGTACCTGTAGCTGGTGGTGGGTCCTGTAGCTGGGGAAATGACCCGGTGGCTGTACCTGTAGCTGGGGGAAGTGACCCGGTGGCGGTACCTGTAGCTGGGGGAAGTGACCCGGTGGTGGTACCTGTAGCTGGGGGAGTGACCTGGTGGTGGTACCTGTAGCTGGGGGAGTGACCTGGTGGTGGTACCTGTAGCTGGGGGAGTGACCTGGTGGTGGTACCTGTAGCTGGGGGAGTGACCTGGTGGTGGTACCTGTAGCTGGGGGAGTGACCTGGTGGTGGTACCTGTAGCTTGGGGAGTGACCTGGTGGTGGTACCTGTAGCTGGGGGAAGTGACCCGGTGGTGCTGGGGGAGTGACCTGGTGGTGGTACCTGTAGCTGGGGGAAGTGACCCGGTGGTGCTGGGGGAGTGACCTGGTGGTGGTACCTGTAGCTGGGGGAAGTGACCCGGTGGTGCTGGGGGAGTGACCTGGTGGTGGTACCTGTAGCTGGGGGAAGTGACCCGGTGGTGCTGGGGGAGTGACCCGGTGGTGGTACCTGTAGCTGGGGGAAGTGACCCGGTGGTGCTGGGGGAGTGACCCGGTGGTGGTACCTGTAGCTGGGGGAGTGACCCGGTGGTGGTACCTGTAGCTGGGGGAGTGACCCGGTGGTGGTACCTGTAGCTTGGGGAGTGACCTGGTGGTGGTACCTGTAGCTGGGGGAGTGACCGGGTGGTGGTACCTGTAGCTTGGGGAGTGACCTGGTGGTGGTACCTGTAGCTGGGGGAGTGACCTGGTGGTGGTACCTGTAGCTGGGGGAGTGACCTGGTGGTGGTACCTGTAGCTGGGGGAGTGACCTGGTGGTGGTACCTGTAGCTGGGGGAGTGACCTGGTGGTGGTACCTGTAGCTTGGGGAGTGACCTGGTGGTGGTACCTGTAGCTGGGGGAAGTGACCCGGTGGTGCTGGGGGAGTGACCTGGTGGTGGTACCTGTAGCTGGGGGAAGTGACCCGGTGGTGCTGGGGGAGTGACCTGGTGGTGGTACCTGTAGCTGGGGGAAGTGACCCGGTGGTGCTGGGGGAGTGACCTGGTGGTGGTACCTGTAGCTGGGGGAAGTGACCCGGTGGTGCTGGGGGAGTGACCTGGTGGTGGTACCTGTAGCTGGGGGAAGTGACCCGGTGGTGCTGGGGGAGGTGACCCGGTGGTGGTGGTACCTGTAGCTGGGGGAAGTGACCCGGTGGTGGTGGTACCTGTAGCTGGGGGAAGTGACCCGGTGGTGGTGGTACCTGTAGCTGGGGGAAGTGACCCGGTGGTGGTGGTACCTGTAGCTGGGGGAAGTGACCCGGTGGTGGTGGTACCTGTAGCTGGGGGAAGTGACCTGGTGGCGGTACCTGTAGCTGGGGGAGTGACCCGGTGGCGGTACCTGTAGCTGGGAGTGATGGAGATGTTGAACCCTCCGTAGCCGTAGAGGAAGGCAGGGTGAGAGCCGTCCAGCTTCAGGCCCTTCTTATGGACGATGAACATGGGGATCTCTGTGCCGTCCTTACTAGGGTAGAATACCTGGACACACAGATACAGGTGCTTGTTGGTGTGAAAACACAAAGATGGTATCAGTCAATTCTGGTGGTTTGTATTAGTATAGATAACCATCTAAATATAGAAGACCTTTTAGGAGAGGTGCTGAACAACAGAAGATAAAACTATACATAAGAAAAATCTATTGGCATACTCATCGCTCCTTCCTGTCGATATATTTGAACAATGTTTCATCTTTAGCCTAAAAATTGGTCAAACATATCCACCGCAAGGACAGATGAAGGTGCAACTTTCTTTTTCATTTGTATAGCATGACTGTAGTGTACAAAACATTAGGAACTCCTGCTTTTTCCATGACAGACAGACCAGGTGAATCCAGGTGAAAGCTATGATCCCTTATTGAGGTCACTTGTTCAATCCACATCAATCAGTGTAGATGAAGAGACGACAGGTTAAAGAAGGATTGTTAAACCTCAAGACAACTGAGACATGGATTGTGTATGTCTGCCATTCAGAGTGTGAATAGGCAAGACAAAAGGGCCTTTGAACAGGGTATGGTATTAGGTGCCAGGCACACCGGTGTGTGTCAAGAACTGCAATGCTGCTGGGTTTTTCATGCTCAATAGTTTCCTGTGTGTATCAAGAATGGTCCACCACCCAAAGGACATCCAGCCAACATGAAGCATGTGGGAAGCATTGGAGTCAACATGGGCCAGCATCCCTGTGGAACGCTTGGCACCTTGTACTCCCACTCCCCGACAAATTGAGAACACTTTAAAAGCCGCAAAATATAATCCAACTTTTAAAACAAGTTATTTTTGTCTAGTTACAGCAGTCAACTAGCTAGGTAGCTGTTTAGTTTTCTAGAGCGTTCACTAATCTGGGGCGGCAGGGTAGCCTAGTGGTTAGAGCGTTCACTAATCTGGGGTGGCAGGGTAGCCTAGTGGTTAGTGCGTTGGTCTAGTAACCGGAAAGTTGCAAGTTCAAACCCCCGAGTTGACAAGGTACAAATCTGTCGTTCTGCCCCTGACCAGGCAGTTAACCCACTGTTCCTAGGCCGTCATTGAAAATAAGAATTGGTTCTTAACTGACTTGCCTAGTTAAATAAAAGGTAAAATAAAATTTGTTGGTAAACAATTAACAAGCTAATTGACTACCACACGCTCTTGTCAAACTGTCAACGGAGTAGCCAGTAAGAAACGAGATATGCCGAATAACAGTCTGAGGGAACATAAATCTAATTTGACTGTTCAGATAAGTCACGTTACCAAGAATAAGATTTGTATCTGATTTCAAGTTACCTATAAAGGTGGTTTGAAATATCTGATTCCATGGGCTTTTTGGCTGTTCAGAATGCCAGGGGAAAAAAGAACAGAATCGAACATGCCATTTTTTGGGGGGGTCAGTTTTAGGTAGGTATCTTACCTGAGTAGTTTGGTAGTCGGAGGGGTCAAAGCCTTTGACGGTGACCTCGCGGAACACGTGGGGTTGCAGGGGCTCCTTGGTCAGGTCACAGTGGTAGATGATGGCTGGACAACAGGACAAAGACAGGGAGAGGACAGGTCATTGACTTGTCACTGTTTCACTGCAGTATGATAGAAGATCCATACGGACTCCTGCAAGAACCTGTATGAGACTGTCTGACAGCATGAGCGACACCTGGTGGCGGGAAAGAGGTGGAGTTGTTGAAAGTTTGAGTGTCTGTGTGTGTGCATTGGTGCATGTCTGTGTGTGTGTGTGTGTGTGCCCATGCCAGCATTCATGTATCCACGTCTCCCTCTAATTCCCTCGTGTCCGTCCGGTGAAGCCCACCACAGAGTGTGTGTGTGCTATGACACCGCACCTCTGCCCCCTATGACACCGCACCTCTGCCCCCTATGACACCGCACCTCTGCCCCCTATGACACCGCACCTCTGCCCCCTATGACACCGCACCTCTGCCCCCTATGACACCGCACCTCTGCCCCCTATGACACCGCACCTCTGCCCCCTATGACACCGCACCTCTGCCCCCTATGACACCGCACCTCTGCCCCCTATGACACCGCACCTCTGCCCCCTATGACACCGCACCTCTGCCCCCTATGACACCGCACCTCTGCCCCCTATGACACCGCACCTCTGCCCCCTATGACACCGCACCTCTGCCCCCTATGACACCGCACCTCTGCCCCCTATGACACCGCACCTCTGCTCCCTATGACACCGCACCTCTGCCCCCTATGACACCGCACCTCTGCCCCCTATGACACCGCACCTCTGCCCCCATGACACCGCACCTCTGCCCCCATGACACCACACCTCTGCCCCCATGACACCACACCTCTGCCCCCATGACACCACACCTCTGCCCCCATGACACCACACCTCTGCCCCCATGACACCACACCTCTGCCCCCATGACACCACACCTCTGCCCCCATGACACCACACCTCTGCCCCCATGACACCACACCTCTGCCCCCATGACACCACACCTCTGCCCCCATGACACCACACGTATGTCTCTGATACCTGGCGACAGAAAGGAGGTGAAGTAGTAGAAGATCTCAGAGTCTCTCTTGCGTCCGGTGAAGCCCACCACAGAGCCCACGTCCAGAGAGAAGGTCCTGAGCTCCTCCCCCGAGCTCAGACGGTACATCTTCAGCACGTTCTTCACGTCGTGCAGGAAACACACAAAGAGGAGGCTGTTGTAGGTACAGGTGGCAAACACTAGAGAGGGGGAGTGCAAGACGGGGGTTAGTCAATCTAAAAGTTGAAAAACCATGATCACCTAGAGTATGGATGTTATTTCCTGTTAGGACCTGCTTTAAACCAACTGTAAACAATAACTGTTACAGAGCCTTCAGAAAGTATTCATACCCCTTGACTTAATCCACATTTCCTTGTGTTTGCAACCTGAATTCAAAAAGGAATTCAATCCAAATCTCACCCATCTACACACAATACCCCATAATGACATGTTTTTAGAACTGTTATTGAAAATTAAATACAGAAATCTCATTTACGTATTCACACCCGAGCCAATACTTTGCTGCAGAAGCACCTTTGGCAGAGATTACAGCTTTGAGCCGTCTTGGGTATGTCCGCAGCAGCTTTGAGACGTCTTGGGTATGTCCGCAGCAGCTTTGAGCCGTCTTGGGTATGTCCGCAGCAGCTTTGAGCCGTCTTGGGTATGTCCGCAGCAGCTTTGAGCCGTCTTGGGTATGTCCGCAGCAGCTTTGAGCCGTCTTGGGTATGTCCGCAGCAGCTTTGAGACGTCTTGGGTATGTCCGCAGCAGCTTTGAGCAGTCTTGGGTATGTCCGCAGCAGCTTTGAGCCGTCTTGGGTATGTCCGCAGCAGCTTTGAGCCGTCTTGGGTATGTCCGCAGCAGCTTTGAGCCGTCTTGGGTATGTCCGCAGCAGCTTTGAGCCGTCTTGGGTATGTCCGCAGCAGCTTTGAGCCGTCTTGGGTATGTCCGCAGCAGCTTTGAGCAGTCTTGGGTATGTCCGCAGCAGCTTTGAGACGTCTTGGGTATGTCCGCAGCAGCTTTGAGCAGTCTTGGGTATGTCCGCAGCAGCTTTGAGACGTCTTGGGTATGTCCGCAGCAGCTTTGAGCAGTCTTGGGTATGTCCGCAGCAGCTTTGAGCCGTCTTGGGTATGTCCGCAGCAGCTTTGAGCAGTCTTGGGTATGTCCGCAGCAGTTTGCACATCTGGAGTCTGGGATTTTCTTCCGCTCATCCTTGCAGATTTTTTTCAAGCTCTTAAATTAGATGGGGAGCGATGGTGAACATCAATCTTAAGGCATTTAAAAAAAACAGATTTTCAAGTCTTGGCATTGGCTGGGCCACTCAAAGACTTTCACATTCTTGTTCTGAAGCCTGTATGCTTGGGGTCATTGTCCTGTTGGAACGTAAAATCTTCGCCGCAGTCTAACGTTGTTTGCACTCTGAAGCAGGTTCTCATCAAGGATTTGGCTCCATTCACCACCATGCGTCACAATAGGGATGGTGTTAGACAGGCGAGGTGCCCTTTAGACCACAGAATGTTTTGCCTTGTGCTCTGTCTTTCACGTGCCTTTTTGCAAACTCCAGGCATGCCGTCATGTGCCTTTCTCAGGAGTGGCTTCCATCTGGTCACTCTCCCATAACGTCCAGATTGGTGAAGTGCTGTTGAGACTTATCCTTCTGGCAGGTTCTCCCATCTCAGCCAAGGAACTCCGTAGTTCTGTCAGAGTGTTCATTGGGTTCTTGGTCACCTCCCTGACCAAGTTCCTTCTTGCCCGGTTGCTCAGTTTAGAGCTGGCCGTCCGACCAGGCAGTTCCATATTTCTTTAATTCCCCAATGATGTGCTCTTGGGTTAGGGTCGTTTTATACCCTCATCACAATTCTCTCGTGATCTACAGACAGTTCAGTGGACTTCATGGTATCGATTCTGCTCTGACGTGCATTGTCCACTGTGTGACCTTATATAGACAGGTGTTTGTCTTTCTAAATCATGTCCATTAATTGGTCACAGGTGGACTCATTTTAAATAAATTAGCAATAAATATATACATGTTTTCACTTTGTTATTATGGGGTATTGTGTGTACATGGGAGAGAAAATACATATTTAATTCAGGCTGTAACAAAATGTGTAATAAGTTAAGGGGTATGAATATTTTCTGAAAGCACTGCATGTCTTCACTGTTTGCTCCTACTGCCAAAAAGTGATTATCTAAATTATCACAAAAAGTGATTACCAAATTATCCAATTCACCTTTAGCTATTCTAAAACATTACTTATTGAGAGCAGAAAACAGCAGACATTACTTTTTCCTTTTTAGTGGATATTGTTGTTGTCGAGCTATAAAGTTAGCATATTATGTTGGTAAAACCCTCTCCATTCATTCAGTCTGTGACCTACCGATGACGTCCTTGTCGTGCTGGGGGATGAGCTCCTTCCAGTTGGCCTGGGCGGGCTGGGCGAAATCGATGTTGATGAGACGGTAACGCGGGGCCACCAGGTTGGTCTTGAAGGTGAACACCGTGCCCTCGTTGGTCACATACTCGTACTCCGCATCAAAGTTGTCTATCAGCTTCACCCACGGCAACAGGCCTGGAGGGGAGAGAGAACTTGGCATCTTCAACTAAGCTAGTCAACTAAACAAATACTCTTACTAAGGCAACACATAGGGAGGGCCAACCAAGACATTGACAACGCAAGACATTGACAACACAAGACATTGACAACACAAGACATTGACAACACAAGACATTGACAACACAAGACATTGACAACACAAGACATTGACAACACAACACATTCACAACTAGGGCTGTTACAGTGACCGTATTTCCGCCAAACCGGCAGTCACAAGTCATGAAGGCAGTCAAATTCCACGTGACCGTTTAGTCACGGTAATTAGGCTTCTCCAAGCTTTGATGCTGCTGATGGTCCTTAGTAACCTACCAAACTTGCTAACTGCCTGGTACTCAGGACTCTATTGTCCCTCTAATCACTCTGACATCAATTAATAAAAAATAAAAAATGTACCTTTATTTAACTAGGCAAGTCAGTTAAGAACCAATTCTTATTTTTAATGACAGCCTAGGAACAGTGGGTTAACTGCCTTGTTCAGGGGCAGAACGACAGATATTTACCTTGTCAACTCGGAGATTCGATCTTATAAGTCCAACGCTCTAACTACTAGGCTACCTGCCGCCCCCCGAAAATCTGATCAAACACTTCAAGCATGAGCACATGTTGCGCAACATTTTTATAGACTATGCAATTGTGTGAGAAAACATAGATAGCTGATGGGATGCTCTTTTTAATGGAGGCTTTCTATAGGCTAAGCCTTCTATATCGATTTATCAACTTTCCTAATATTAAGCATATTGCGTCTCTTTACAACAGGAGTATTGCCTACCTGGCTGGAATGAAAATTAACCACAGGAAAAACGTCCTCCATTTGCTATTTAAGTGCATAGATGACTAATTATTTTCCGCTGACCCTGTTTCGAGGCATGATAATGGGCCATTCTATTTTCCTGCATCCTCCGAAACACAAACAATCCGCACTGCTTCTTGACATAATGCCCGCTTAACCTGGAAGTCAGCCACACCAATGTGTCGGAGAAAACACAGTACACCTGGCGACTGTGTCAGCGTGCATTGCGCCCGACCCGCCACAGGAGTCGCTAGAGCGCGATGGGACAAGAACATCCCTGTCGGCCAAACCCTCCCCTAAACCGGACAACGCTGGGCCAATTGTGCGCCGCCCCATGGGTCTCCTGGTAGCTGCCGGCTGCGACAGTGCCTGGACTCGAACCAGGATCTCTAGTGGCACAGCTAGCACTGCAATGCAGTCCCTTAGACCACTGTATCACTCAGGAGGCCCCGATGCCACAGAATTCTAAGCAAATCTTGTCTGCTAAATGAACTAGTGTAGCCTACAGCCATTTGGCATAGCCAGACCTAACATAAGGACAACTCAGAGTATGCTAGTCGGTCCTTCTGAAATGTTCTTCATATCATGTTTCTTTATTTTTTATCTTTATTTTACCTTTATTTAACCAGGCAAGTCAGTTAAGAACAAATTCTTATTTTCAATGACGGCCTAGGAACAGTAGGTTAACTGCCTGTTCAGGGGCAGAACGACAGATTTGTACCGTGTCAGCTCGGGGGTTTGAACTTGCAACCTTCCAGTTACTAGTCCAACGCTCTAACCACTAGGCTACCCTGCCACCCAGACCTGTCTAAAATAATGGATTTCTTAGACTTTTTAAAATGTAGATGTTCCAAAGGTCTGTGGCAGCCAGGAGTTGCTAAATGTGACAATGTTAATTAACAGTCAATTACCATGAGACCGCCAGTTATTTGCTTGACAATCTCCGGCTGACGAAATTTCATGATCGCCACAACCCTATTCACAACACAAGACATTGACAATACAAGACATTCACAATCTATAGTGGATGTTCTTGATAACACATCAAGTCAAAGCCTATGCCCTACAACAAATATGGTTGCCGGTCAATGGATGGTGCTTATGCGTTAAGGAGACTAAAGAGAGAGACTGATCTGATTAGGTTGTGGTGTGCATGGTACCTGTGATACCCTGAAGAGTGGTTTGAAGGTCACAGTACCACAGCCGGTTGACCGGGTCACAGCCCTTCCTGATGGACAGCAGTACGTACCGCCCGTCATCTGACACCTGGAGTGAGATCACACACGCACACCTTTCAGAATGCTAATACAACACTGTGCAGCTAGCGCTAATCAACCAGAAACCTACACTGATGACTAGAGGCATTATGACATAATATAATCAGGATTCTAAATATCAGGGACATAAGACAAGAACTATACAAGTCAGATTCTGTGCTGTCCACTTCCCTCTATGGACATAAAGGGAGAAGACTGGTGTACTTCAGGAGAACGATAGATATTAGGATACAGGTT
This sequence comes from Oncorhynchus kisutch, assembly GCF_002021735.2. Taxonomy (NCBI): domain Eukaryota; kingdom Metazoa; phylum Chordata; class Actinopteri; order Salmoniformes; family Salmonidae; genus Oncorhynchus; species Oncorhynchus kisutch. Next base: position 13,161,883 of record NC_034185.2, on the reverse strand, counting down.
ATGTCTCCTCAAAATGGTACTTGGACTAAAGATAAGAACCATTTCTGCATTGTCTAAGAGATATGAGACAGTCAAGTCCCGGTCTGTTTAGTGTCTAGCCAAGCCCAGCAGCGTACCTCGACCCCACTCATCCACTTAGGGTGGTCGGGGAACTCGGCACACAGGCAGTCCTGAGACTGGGGGGTCCCCAACACATGGAAGTAGAGCTTCTGGTGCAGGTTCGTGGACGTCTCAGTGCCTAGAGGAGGAGAGAGACAGTAATGTGTTCATACATTTAACTAAAACTAAGTGGAACAAACTAGTTCCCCTCTAAATATCCAATCATCCCCTCACCGTCACTTTTGCCCTCCTGCTTGGGGTAGGAGTTGTAGAAGAGGCCCTTGCCGTCATGGGTCCAGGACATGCAGCTGAACTTCACCCTCTCCAGCCGGTCATTTAGGGCTATGGCCCCCTCCACCCGCAGGAAGTGCATCTCCACCCAATCAGAGCCGCTGGCGCTGGTGCCATATGCCAGGTACTCGCCGTCCTCTGAGAAAGCATAACCTGAGGGACACAAGTAGCGCATGGTCAGAGGAACCATTCACGTTATTTACATTGTGAAGTGTTGAATATATTCATTTATTATGCATTGTGAATAGTGATGAATATGTTCATTTAGAATGCATTGTGAATAGTGATGAATATGTTCATTTAGAATGCATTGTGAATAGTGATGAATATGTTCATTTAGAATGCATTGTGAATAGTGATGAATATGTTCATTTAGAATGCATTGTGAATAGTGATGAATATGTTCATTTAGAATGCATTGTGAATAGTGATGAATATGTTCATTTAGAATGCATTGTGAATAGTGATGAATATGTTCATTTATTATGCATTGTGAATAGTGATGAATATGTTCATTTAGAATGCATTGTAAATAGTGATGAATATGTTCATTTAGAATGCATTGTGAATAGTGATGAATATGTTCATTTAGAATGCATTGTGAATAGTGATGAATATGTTCATTTAGAATGCATTGTGAATAGTGATGAATATGTTCATTTATTATGCATTGTGAATAGTGATGAATATGTTCATTTAGAATGCATTGTGAATAGTGATGAATATATTCATTTAGAATGCATTGTGAATAGTGATGAATATGTTCATTTAGAATGCATTGTGAATAGTGATGAATATGTTCATTTATTATGCATTGTGAATAGTGATGAATATGTTCATTTAGAATGCATTGTAAATAGTGATGAATATGTTCATTTAGAATGCATTGTGAATAGTGATGAATATGTTCATTTAGAATGCATTGTGAATAGTGATGAATATGTTCATTTAGAATGCATTGTGAATAGTGATGAATATGTTCATTTAGAATGCATTGTGAATAGTGATGAATATGTTCATTTAGAATGCATTGTAAATATAAATAAAATAATATACACGTCATTGGCAGGTTCTAGTAGGTACTGTATTTTAGTGCCAACACGAGCTGAACTGGCTTATAATTTCACTTTCCCTTTCACATGGTCCTTTCCAGCACGGTTCCAGCAACTGTGGTAGATGTCTAAACATGCCAGTGCAGCGTAAAGTGTGATACAGTATACTGGTAGATTCTAGGCGGTTCAGTACATTAGAACGTGATGTCAGAAACGCACCTTCATGAAGGAAACCGTCATCTGTACAGTATTACAAACAGGACAATATTCTACATCATTATGAGCATTGCTTGACCTTGTCTCCATCCCCCACCTCGTAAAGCGACAGTCCCGTCCTCAGAGAAGGTGTTTGGGTCCAGGAAGACCGTGGGCTCTGCCTCTAGACTCTCCTGAACATACATTACACTCTGGTTCTGGAGGCCCGTGTTGTAGAAATGGAAATACCTGCAGCGGGGTGGGATAGAGTGTCAGCACAAAGCCAAGGAACTAAACTACCCAAAAGACAACAGTCTCCATCTTTAGGGGAAGGCTATATTTTGGCTCATCCTCAATTAATCTTGCCTCAAGTCCTCTCTCCTTGCTTCCTTCTCAAAATGCATTGGACCAGAAGGTACATGAGGAGGAAGCTTGGACCTCCTCCTCCACTACAGTTGAGAACGAGGCAGATAGGATGTGAGGAATCACGGAAAGACAAATTGAGAAACCTCCATGTACCGCCTCAAGTCTCCCTTTCTTTCATTCTCTCTCTCTCACCTGCTCCCCCTCTTGAAGGGGCAGCTGTATTTGGGGTAGTCATAGAGCTCCGTCATGCGCTCCTTGAACAGGTCCCGCACCTCACAGCGGTCCAGGTAGGGCAGTGTCAGCTGGTTCTGAGCATTGACAAAAGCCTGGGAAGAAACACAAGACAAACTCAGCAAAAAAAAGAAACTGCTCTTTTTCAGGACCCTGTCTTTCAAAGATATTTGGATTTTTACAAATTAACTTCACAGATCTTCATTGTAAAGGGTTTAAACACTGTTCGCCATGCTTGTTCAATGAACCATAAACAATTAATGAACATGCACCTGTGGAACAGTCGTTAAGACACTGACAGCTTACAGACAGTAGGCAATTTTAATTAAGGTCACTTATGAAAACTTAAGACACTAAAGAGGCCTTTAGACTGACCCTGAAAAACACCAAAATAAAGATGCCCAGGGTCCCTGCTCATCTGCATGAAATTGCCTTAGGCATGCTGCAAGGAGGCATGAGGACTGCAGATGTGGTCAGGGCAATAAATTGCAATGTCCGTACTGTGAGACGCCTAAGACAGCGCTACAGGGAGACAGGACGGACAGCTGATCATCCTCGCAGTGGCAGACCACATGTAACAACACCTGCACAGGATCTGTACATCTGAACATCACACCAGTGTAACGGATGTGAAACGGCTAGCTAGATAGTGGTGGTGCGCGCTAAATACCATTTCAATCGGTGACGTCACTTGCTCTGAGACCTTGAAGTAGTGGTTCCCCTTGCTCTGCAAGGGCCGCGGCCTTTGTGGAGCGATGGGTAACGATGCTTCGTGGGTGACTGTTGTTGATGTGTGCAGAGGGTCCCTGGTTCGCGCCCGGGTATGGGCGAGGGGACGGTTTAAAGTTATGTTACACCTGCAGGACAGGTACAGGATGGCAACAACAACTGCCAGGGTTACACCAGGAACACACAATCCCTCCATCAGTGCTAGGCTGAGAGAGGCTGGACTGAGGGCTTGTAGGCCTGTTGTAAGGCAGGTCCTCACCAGACCTCACCGGCAACAACGTCGCCTATGGGCACAAACCCACCGTAGCTGGACCAGACAGGACTGGCAAAAAGTGGTCTTCACTGACGAGTCGCGGTTTTGTCTCACCAGGGGTGATGGTCAGATTTGCGTTTATCGTCGAAGGAATGAGCGTTATACCGAGGCCTGTTCTCTGGAGCGGGATCGATTTGGAGGTGGAGGGTCCGTCATGGTCTGGGGCGGTGTGTCACAGGAAAGCAATGACTGAGCTTGTTGTCATTGCAGGCAGTCTCAACGCTGCGCATTACAGGAAAGACATCCTCCTCCCCCATGTGGTACCCTTCCTGCAGGCTCATCCTGACATGACCCTCCAGTATGACAATGCCACCAGCCATACTGCTCGTTCTGTCTGTGTGATTTCCTGCAAGACAGGAATGTCAGTGTTCTGCCATGGCCAGCGAAGAACCCGAATCTCAATCCCATTGAGCACGTATGGGACCTGTTGGATCGGAGGGTGAGGGCTAGGGCCGTTCCCCTCAGAAATGTCCTTGGAACTTGCAGGTGCCTTGGTGGAAGAGTGGGGTAACATCTCACAGCAAGAACTGGCAAGTCTGGTGCAGTCCACAAGGAAGAGATGCACTCCAGTACTTAATGCAGCTGGTGGCCACACCAGATACTGACTGTTACTTTTGACCTCACCTTTGTTCAGGGAAACAATATTTCATTGTTAGTCACGTCTGTGGAACTTGTTCAGTTTATGGCTCAGTTGTTGAATCTTGTTAAGTTCATACAAATATTTACATGTTAAGTTTGCTGAAAATAAACACAGTTGACAGTGAGAGGATGTTTATTTTCTGAGTTTATTAACACCACTGCAATGACCACTAACTCACAGAAGGTGGGGCTGGTTGCAACATCTACGCAGCTGATCTCAAAATAGGGGTCACCTGATATGAAAATGGGGTTGTGTGAGAATTTCCAAAATCCTGGTAAAAAAATATCTAATCATTTTCTTTGTCTCTCAAAATCATTTTAATGTGGTTAACCTTAAAAACCTAAATGAAAATGATTCAAATATAAAAGTAAAAATTCAACCAGAACCCTTAGGTAGTGGGAAAAGGCCACTGTGAATGGCTCAGCCCACTACGCAAAGAAACCACACACTATTGCAGAGACTGATATTACCAGCCGCAATTGATATGGTGAAAACAATGTGTGGGGAGGCAGAGGCACAGAAACTCACATCAATACTTCTGTCAGATAACAATGTGAAACTAACATTTTATGCTATGGCTAGCAATCAAGAGGAAAATGACTGAACGACTCAAAAACTCCCCTCTCCAAATGGATGTTAGCTGTGAGGGCCGAGATGCCCACACATTGACTTTTGTTCACTACAGGTGCTCTCTAAGAGGACATATTGTTCTGTCTCACGATTCCTGGGCATGAAACGGCACAGGGGATGTTCAGTGTGCTGCATGGCTATATTGACGAAAAACAGATTCCATGGGATTGAATGGTGGGCTTTTCCACAGATGGGTTTACATCTATGGCGGGATGGCGGGCAGGCCTCTGCATTCTAGTTATGAATGTGTCTCCCTCTGCCATATGGACGCATTGTATGATACACTCACTGAGCTAGAATGGATACACCAAAAGCAACCTGTGGAAAAAGAGCTGAGCGCAGAACTCTGAGATATGCAGCAGCTAACTTCGATTGTAAACTACATCGTGCACACCTGTTCACAAAACTACTGTGTGTGGAGATATGGGATCAGAGAAGGACAGTGTTCTATTTCACAACAAGGCTTGGTGGTTATCAAGGGGGAGTGTTGAAAAAAAATTGGAATTGAGAGAGGAACTGTTGTCATTCACAACGGATGTAAAAATATATATATTTTTTAAAACAGACTTGACTTTGTGTAATGAAAAGAAAATGTGTGTCTCCTTGCCTATGTAAGAAATATTTAGAAAGGGGGTTAATGCAAAATATTCTACATATGAATGACCGAATCAGCAAAATTCATTTGACTGTGATCCTGGCTCAGTTAACATGCCGGTAAGTGAAACCTAACAGTTGATCGAGCTGTCATGTGGTCAAATGCTGCAGACCATGCATTCACGGGTCACTATGGAAGAGTTTAGGTTCCTGAGTCAAAGGGAATACTGTTCTGACTCCTGCCGAGCATTAAAACTCATGGTACGCTGATTCAGTGCTCTCATCTGCATTAAAGACAAATATCGATCCAGGTTGGATGTGACAGGAGAGATGTCGGCGCACTGTCGACCAGGCCCCCTGACTTCGAGAAGCTCTGACGCAACACGCATCAAGCACACCCATCTCATTAGTGGATGTGAGATAAGAGAAATTATGTCAGACTCATTTGCAAATGATTCTCATAGCCCCAATTTAAAAAAGTTAACTTGTTGGCTGTTAATTACATAATTTTTCACATGGGTGGGTCACAAGACTTTTCATATATCAAAATGGGGTCATGGGTCAAACATGTTTGGAAACCACTGATCTACGGTGTCAGTAGCTCAGGGATCATCAACTTTTCATGAGCGGATGGTCGGGGACCGGAACATAATTACAAATCATTTGTAGACTGCAAATTGACCGCAAGAAGCCCAAACAGATATAATAATCAACTAAAACAGAATTATTTCAAACCTTACATTTATATACAATCACATATCTTTATTATGTGTGGGAATACTTTGGAACAGATTTCCTAAATTAAAAATCACTTGCAGTTGATATGCTGGTATTTTTACCATCTTCTATGTCCAAAAATAAACAATATTATTTATATAACTTTGTGCTCTGAAAACTCACTGCCAGCTCGGAAACTCAGCAGCTGCCTGTGTCAACGGTATGTTTGGACATTCTAGGTATATGCCGAGTTAGTGACTTGACTGTCCCATAGCTGTTAGACAATACAGACATGGGTCTTTGTGGGAAGGAGTTGACAGTGGCACACAATCCACATTGGCCAATTAACTTTATACCTAGATAATGGTGTTAATACTACATTCCATGTGAATTTCTGTCACCAAATTGACACTGACTATGAACTCCCTGACAAACGTGCTGGTAACGTTGCCTTGAGCCAGTGGTGCTGAAATACACACCGTATTTGGAGTGACATGAAAGATAGCATTTACCTGCGTCTTCTCGCTGTCTGGGTCCTCCAGCCAACTGTACGGGTCAGGAATCTTGTTACCATGGTAGTCATCTGCCTGTCAGAAATAACCAGCCGGTGAAATCCAGAATGTGCGCCAGCAGTCAGACAACAACTTTGATCATTCATCGTTTGCTGCTGGCTGGTATGTGATAACTAGCTAAGCTAAAAGGACAAGAGGCAACGTTAGCTTGCTAACTAGCCAGCCTAAGCATGGCTAGCGACTAACATGAAATAAGGCTAACAAAATCCTAGCTAGCTGGCTCATTCATTTGACCTAGCTATGCTACAAGATAAGTTAGCGAACTCGGTTGATATGTTCATTTGTTCAAATAATGTCACTAATTAAGTTATTTTAGTAGCCTCAAGCTATCCAACTAAATAGCGGTACATGACACGCTCACTGGGTAATAAAGAACAAGCTAGCTAGCAAGTGGCTAGCTCCTCACCATTCACTTGAAAGCGACATGTCTAGCTAGCTGTTACTGGTTACTACTAGCTAGCAAGCTAGTTAGCATGTTTACTTACAACTGCCTCGTCACGGTAAGCATGTGGGTACTGGAAAGACATTTTAGAAGTGACTGTTCGGAGATTCCGTAATAAGAAAAGTTGTGTAAAATAATGAATGACTGCTTTTGTTATGACTTTCTGGATCCGAACAAACATCAACTTGAATGTCGAAGCTCTGGCCAGAATGGATTTGCTTATTTATGCTGCGTTCAAAATCAAGTGGGAAGGTGGTATTTGCCACATACGACTGGGGAAATTCTAGTAGAACGGCCACCCAACTGGTAATTACTATATCATCACTGAGCTCCGACTTCTCCCACAGGCTAAACTCTGATGTTACCTACTAAGGATTTGACCTCGATATCAACATTTTCCGAAATTAAATACAAAACAAAACATTATTTATAAAAAAACATCTATTAATGTGGATTTTGAAAACTATACACGGTTCACCAGCATGATATCTGTGCTTTTAGTTTATGGTAGACGCAGCTTGTTTTTCCATTAGCCAATCAGCGTGTCTCAACAAGTTTAAAGCACGTGACTGCATCCAACTCGTTTTTGCGACTTTACTGGCAATTACCATCATCACACGTGGTTAAAACGCAGCATTAGCTGGAAACAATCAAAGTCACCACCTCCAAGACAGCATCCAGGTTGGCTGATAGGAGCGGTTGAGTCACGAGAATGCCCCCTGTCGGTGGATTTGTGGATGGAAGAGTGGGAATTGGACGGCTAAATTTGGATCTATAATGATGAGGCTATTTACGTGCAATATTTGAAAGTAAATACAAACAATGGCGATTTTAGCATGTCAATTTTGGTGGGGCAAACAAACCAAAACATATGTAGATGCATGGCAGCAAAGCCACTACACTACACAACACTAAACAATCCAGTAATTGCACTATAACGGTGACAAACGGTGCCCACAAACTGTTAGGACCTACATAAAGCAGTCCCAACAGCAGTCCCAATAATTTACCACTGCTACACCTGGCTATCAGCAGAGCCTTGTCTGGCAGTGAAACAGTTCATTCAGCCTCATTTACTGCCTTTGCTGACTTGCTTAAACAAATGTGTTTTCTACTGACAATTGAGATGTACAAACTATGGCATAAGTGGACGAAACGAGCGGATAAGAGGCAATCCGTCATTTTGATTACGACATTCATGAGCGAGCTAGGACGATGTAGTCAATATAACTATTTGTTTCGCACTTTTGAAATGTACAACGACAGAATTGTCAGACCTTTGGCCGTTCTTACAGTATTCTCCCTGTACACCAAGAACCATAGGATAAATAAAGGGGGCATATTAGCAGACAATGAAAGCGCTTACAACATTCGATGATGACATTTCTCTAAAACAGGCTATAGGCTACATATGCAAGTCAGAACAGTATTCTAAATTATGAGGGGAAAAGGGACCAAATTATTAGGGTGAGGCACATGGGCAACACCAGCTTACTACACAACATACATTTGGTATTACTTTCTTAGCTACAGTATACATATCTCCCTGACATATTACATTTATGCAGCAGCATAAAATACATGTTTGGACTCACCTTGTTGTGCTGTGTTCACTTGAACAAGAAGGTGGCGCAGCGGTCCTTCGAGGGCAAACTTTGTCATCAAAATCTGTCATTCTCTGGATTTATAATTCTTTCAAGACAACTGGGAACTCGGGGAAAAAAGTTGATCATGACCTCAGTGATCTTCAGGTCGGAGCTCTAGAAAGATGCCAGAGTTCCCGACTTGCAATTCTGAGTTGGATGACTGTTTAAAATTTATTTTTCCAGTCGGACCTCATTTTTTTCAGAGTTGCCAGTTGTCTTGAACTCACTGAAGTCTGAGATTTCCCAGATCCGTGTTTCCAGTTGTTTTTTTTTTACATCAGCCGATGTCACAAAGTGCTATACCGAAACCCAGCCTAAAACCCCAAACAGCAAGGAATGCAGATGTAGAAGCACGGTGGCTAAGAAAAACTCCCTAGAAAGGCCAGAACCTTAGGAAGAAACCTAGAGAGGAACCAGTCTATGTGGGGTGGCCAGTCCTCTTCTGGCTGTGCCGGGTGGAGATTATAACAGTATATGTATGGCCAAGATGTTCAGACGTTCATAGATGACCAGCATGGTAAAATCATAATAATCACAGTGGTTGTAGAGGGTGCAACTGGTCAGCACCTCAGGAGTAATTGTCAGTTGAAGTTTGAGACAGCAGGTGCGGTAGAGGGAGAGAGTCAAAAAGAGAGAGAGAGTCAAAAATAGCAGGTCCGGGACAAGGTAACACGTCCGGTGAACAGGTCAGCGTTCCATAACCGCCGGCAGAACAGTTGAAACTGGAGCAGCAGCATGACCAGGTGGACTGGGGACAGCAAGGAGTCATCAGGCCAGATAGTCCTGAGGCATGGTCCCAGGGCTCAGGTCTTCCGGGAGGGGAGGGAAAGGAAGAGAAAGTGAATTAGAGGGAGCATACTTGAATTCACACAGGACACCGGATAAGACAGGAGAATTACGCCAGATATAACAGACTGACCCTAGCCCCCCGACACAAACTATTGCAGCATAGATACTGGAGGCTGAGACAGGAGGAGTCGGGAGACACTGTGGCCCCGTCCAACGATTCCCCGAACAGTGCCAACCAGGCAGGATATAACCTGATTTGACATAATTTTATCTGTGGCCAATGACCTTGAGCCTTCTGGATGGGCACTTATAATTTAACTCTATGGCAGCACTCAAGAGAATTGAATTTTCAAGCTCTACCAGTAAATTTTCCTGTGACGTAGTGTCCCCGTGAGTTATAGAACACTTAGCCAATCACAGCGCAACTAGAGAACATTACCAACTCCAATGCTCAGTATATTCCCCTGGCTGCAACACCACCACACAAAGCACTGAGCTATGCTGAAACACCTGCATTTTGGAGCTACCTTACTCAAGCAAAAAATAGACCAGGTTTGTATGCGGATTTATTAACTCAATGCTTACAATTGATTTTACATGGTTTACAAACTGAAATGTGACACTTATTAATGCCAAAATAACATGCAAAACCGGGAAAAAAAACGGAGGAAAAAATATATACACTACCGTTCAAAAGTTAGAAATGTTCTTGTTTTTGAAAGAAAAGCACATTTTATTGTCCATTAAAATAACATCAAATTGATCAGAAATACAGGGTAGACATTAATGTTGTAAAATACTATTGGAGCTGAAAACGTCTGATTCTTTATGGAATACCTACATAGGCGTACAGAGGCCCATTATCAGCAATCATCATGTTCCAACGACATGTAGTGTTAGCTAATCCAAGTTTATCATTTTAAAAGGCTAATTGATCATTAGAAAACCTTTTTGAAATTATGTTAGCACAGCTGAAAACTGTTGTTCTGATTAAAGAAGCAATAAAACTGGCCTTTAGACTAGTTGAGTATCTGGAGCATCAGCATTTGTGGGTTTGATTACAGGCTCAAAATGGCCAGAAACAAAGAACTTTCTTCTGAAACTCGGCAGCTTATTCTTGTTCTGAGAAATTAAGGCTATTCCATGCGAAAAATTGCCAAGAAACTGAAGATCTCGTACAACGCTGTGTACTACAGAACATTGCAAACTGTCTCTAACCAGAATAGAAAGAGGAGTGGGAGACCCGGTGCACAACTGAACAAGAGGACAAGTACATTAGAGTGTCTAGTTTGAGAAACAGACGCCTCACAAGTCCTAAACTGGCAGCTTCATTAAATAGTACCCTCAAAACACCCGTCTCAACATCAACAGTGAAGAGGCGACTCTGGGATGCTGGCCTTCTAGGCAGAGTTGCAAAGAAAAAGACATCTCAGACTGGCCAATAAAAATAAAAGATTAAGATGGGCAAAAGAACAGACATTGGACAGAGGAACTCTGCCAGCATCCCGGAGTCACCTATTGTCAATAATAATAATTTAAAAAAATGAAGGCCTGATTCTCCTCTGAACAGTTCATGTTGACATATGTCTGTTACTTGAACTCTGTGAATCATTTATTTGGGCTGCAATCTGAGGCTGATAACTGTAAATAACTTATCCTCTGCAGCAGAGGAAACTCTGGGTCCTGTGGCATTCCTCATGAAAGCCAGTTACATCATATCGCTGGATGGTTTTTGCAACTACACACAAAATTCTTGACTTTTTCCATATTGACTGACCTTCATGTCTTTAAGTAATGATGGACTGTTGTTTCTCTTTGCTTATTTGAGCTGTTCTTGCAATAAAATGGACTTGGTTTTTTACCAAATAGGACTATCTTCTGTATACCACCCTTACCTTGTCACAACACAACTGATTGGTTCAAACACATTAAGAAGGAAAGCAATTCCACAAATTAACAAGCCACACCTGTTAATTGAAATGCATTCCAGGTTGAGAGAATGCCAAGAGTGTGCAAAGTTGTTGTCAAGGCAACGGGTGGCTATTTTGATTTGTTGAACACTTTTTTGGTTACTACATGATTCCATATGTGTTATTTCATAGTTTTAATGTCTTCACTATTATTCTACAATGTAGAAAAACATTAAAATAAAGAAAAACTCTTGAATGAGTAAGTGTGTTCAAACGTTTGACTGGTATTATATATATATATATATATATATATATATATTTATACAGTACTGTGCAAAAGTTTTAGGCAGGTGTGAAAAATGCTGTAAAGTAAGAATGTTTTCAAAAGTAGACATGTTAATATATTATATTTATCAATTAACTAAATGCAAAGTGAGTGAACAGAAGAAAAATCTACATCAAATCCATATTTAGTGTGACCACCCTTTGCTGTCAAAACAGCATCAATTCTTGTTGGTACATTTGCACAAAGTCAGGGATTTTGTAGGCATATAATCAGGTGTATGATTAAACAATTATACCAAACAGGTGCTAATGATCATCAATTCAATATGTAGATTGAAACACAATCATTAACTGAAACAGAAACAGCTGTCTAGGATAAATAATACTGGGTGAGGAACAGTCAAACTCAGCTAACAAGGCGAGGTTGCTGAAGACAGTTTACTGTCAAAAGTCATACACCATGACAAGACTGTTCCCAGCAACAAGACCCACGGTAGTTATACTGCATCAGCAAGGTCTCTCCCAGGCAGAAATGTCAAGGCAGACAGGGGCTTCCAGATGTGCTGTCCAAGCTCTTTTGAAGAAGCACAAAGAAATGAACAATGTTGAGGACTGTAGATGCAATGGTTGGCCAAGGAAACTCACTGCAGCAGATGAAAGACACATCATGTTTACTTCCCTTCACAGTCTGAAGATGTACAGCAGTGCCATCAGCTCAGAATTGTCAGAAAACAGTGGTACCCTGGTACACCCATCTACTGTCCGGAGAAGTCTGGGCGGAAGTGGCCATCATGGAATACTTGCGGCCAAAAAGCCATACCTACGACGTGAAAACAAGGCCAAGTGACACAACTATGCATAAAAACACAGGAACTGGCATGCAGAAACATGGCAGCAGGTGCTCTGGACTGATGAGTCAACATTTTTATTATTTGTCTGTAGCAGAAGGCAGTTTGTTCGCCGAAGGGATGGAGAGTAGTACAAGAATGAGTGTCTGCAGGCAACAGTGAAGCATGGTGGAGGTTCAACAGTGAAGCATGGTGGGGGTTCAACAGTGAAGCATGGTGGAGCTGCATTTCTGGAAATAGACTTGGAGATTTGGTCAGAATTAATGGTCTCATTAATGCTGAGGAGTACAGGCAGATACTTATCCATCATGCAATACCATCAGGGAAAGTCATTAAGAACTATCTTCAGCGTAAAGAAGAACAAGGAGTCCTGGAAGTGATGGTATGGCCCCCACAGAGCCCTAATCTCAACATCATCGAATCTGTCTGGGATTACATGAAGAGAGAGAAGCACCTGAGGTTGCCTAAATCCACGGAAGTTCTGTGGTTAGTTATCCAAGATGTGTGCAAGTGCACCTAGAAGAATTGATGCTGTTTTGAAGGCAAAGGGTTGTCACACCAAATATTGATTTGATGTAGATTTGTCTTCTGTTCGCTCACTTTGCATTTTGTTAATTGATAAATATAATCTATTAATGTCTTAGCATTCTTACTTTACAGCATTTGTGTGTGTGTGTGTGTGTGTGTGTGTGTGTGTGTGTGTGTGTGTAAACACGGTCCTAAAACACTGATGTCATAGCTACTACTTTTTTTAACCAAACCCTATTTGACCAAGTGGAATGACAAAAGTGTTTTCAAGCACACACTGATAAAGACACCCAGCATCAACACTGTCTGATCCCCCAGTGTGTCAGAGGACACACCACTCAACTGAAGTCAGTCTGCAGGCGCCCGGCCCACCACAAGCGATGAGCCAAGTAAAGCACACCTGGCCACGCCCTCCCCTAACCCAGACAACGCTGGGCCAATTGTGCGCCACCCTATGGGATTCCTGGTCACAACCGGTTATGACACAGCCTGGGATCGAACCTGGGTCTGTAGTGACACCTCAAGCACTGCAATTCAGTGCCTTAGACCGCTGCGACACTCGGGAGGCCCCATACTGGAGTTTTGTTCTAGGAATTATACTTTTTTGGGGATGCCATCACAGAAAAGGAAATCAGAAGTAAAAAAGGGAAATAAGCCTAAACTTAGAATATTAAATCTCCAGTCGAAAGCATTCTTATATTCCTGCTGCATGTGGTGTCAAAGTAATGTTATTTAAAAAAATTACAAATCCCTTAATATCAGAACTGTTATGTTGGACTGAGACACACTTTTCAGAGTTGACAAGTAGAACAGAAGACCACTTGTTTTATGACTTCACTCAATGACAAGTCACATGACTTCCACTCATGGTCAAATGCACAGTGGAAGTGTAGAGATGAGGTGTTGTAATAAACAAGACAATTTCACCTGCAGATATATATGGTCCCAGGTGTCACAGGGGTTTTGTTTCTCTGGTCGGTACATTCCTGTTCTCCTGCTATGTGGGTTAACTTCCTGATTGGTCAGCGACGGACAAGAGTTGTCCGAGACATTTGTGTTGGTCGTTTTGCATGTTTGTTAATCTTTCATCTCTATGGCAGTGTTAAAAAGTGACGTAAAACCTCTGTGTTATATTTAAACACGCCACGGTTGCTTCAGACACTTACCTATAGCACATTCCTTCACACTCTGTCATTATAGACAGACGGACGGAAGGTCAAGTATGTCGGACAGACAGAGAGACATAAAGAGAGACAGACAGGCATCCAGGCAGATAGACTGGCAAGCAGACAGACAGACAGGCAGGCAGACAGATAGGCAGGTCAACAGACAGACAGACTGACTAACTCACTCAGATGACATAGTAACATTTGTTGTAGTAAGAGTATAATCTTTGTATGTATCTCAGCAAGTCTTACTGTAGTAAATGTTCATGGTGTCAGTAACATGGGCTCCAGAGTGGCGCAGTGGTCTAAGTGCATCTCAGTGCTAGAGGTGTCACTACAGACCCTGGTTTGATTCCGGCTGTATCACAACCGGACGTGATTGGGAGTCCCATAGGGCAGCTCACAATTGGTCCGAGTTTGGCCGTCATTGGAAATAAGAATTTGTTCTTAACTGACTTACCTAGTTAATAAAAATGGCCCTATTCCCACTTCCCCTGAATGACCTCATGTCAGGAATACCATCCTCCACAAAAGGGGTTATCTTGTTTGCGTATGTCAATTGTAGATACAGCTCACAGAGTCCTTGTCTCCTGCTCCTGCCTCTGTATCCTAAGCAGAGTGGTGTGTGTTTGTGTGTGTGTGTGTGTGTCTATCACTCTAAATGAGTAGTCATCTCCCACATTCTCCACTGTCCAGACCTCATGGTCAACAACAGTGTACACCCTCACAGGAAGCACCTGTCTGTCTCTGTTGTGTGGCTGGAAGAGCAGTGGTGGAAAAAGTACACAATTGTCATACTTGAATAAAAGTAAAGATACCTTAATAGAAAGTTACTCAAGTAAAAGTGAAAGTCACCCAGTAAAATACTACTTGAGTAAAAGTCTAAAAGTATTTGGTTTTAAATGTACTTAAGTATCAAAAGTAAAAGCACAAATCATTTAAAATTCCTTATATTAAGCAAACCAGATGGAACAATTTTCTTGTTTTTTAAATTTACGGATAGCCAGGGTCATACGCCAGTAGTATGGTAGTAGTGTAGTAGGGATTCCCTTTGTAGTAGGGATGACCAGGATGTTCTCTGTTTAGTTAGTCCTCCAGATGAGAGGCAGTAGAGATGACCAGGATGTTCTCTGTTTAGTTAGTCCTCCAGATGAGAGGCAGTAGAGATGACCAGGATGTTCTCTGTTTAGTTAGTCCTCCAGATGAGAGGCAGTAGGGATGACCAGGATGTTCTCTGTTTAGTGAGTCCTCCAGGTGAGAGGCAGTAGGGATGACCAGGATGTTCTCTGTTTAGTGAGTCCTCCAGATGAGAGGCAGTAGGGATGACCAGGATGTTCTCTGTTTAGTGAGTCCTCCAGATGAGAGGCAGTAGGACCAGGATGTTCTCTGTTTAGTGAGTCCTCCAGATGAGAGGCAGTAGGGATGACCAGGATGTTCTCTCGATAAGAGTGCAAATTGGACCATTTTCTGCCCTGCTAAGCATTCAAAATGTAACGAGTACTATTGGATGGCAGGGAAAATGTATGGAGTAAAAATTACAGCATTTTCTTTAGGAATGTAGCGAAGTAAAAGTAAAAGTTGTCAAAAATATAATAGTAAAGTACAGATACCCCCAAAAAACTACTTTAGTAGTACTTTAAAGTATTTTTACTTAAGTACTTTACACCATTGTGGATGAGGGATGACCACCTGCCTTGTTCACTGCAGAACGTCACTGGGTCAGATAGAACATAAATCTCACATCCATTGTGGTATGAGTGAGCAGGTTAACTACCCAACTTTTGTGTGTCAGAGTGGGGTTTTTATTCATTGGTATCCTCTTTCCTTTCGCTGGAACAACAATATTGTGCAAAGGCTTAGTTTCTTACCCGTTAAACTTTACCTGACATACTTGTAATACTGCTGAGGTGAGGCAAAAGGCACATTTCTGTCTTCGGATGGACAATACAATTATATTATATTCTTATGACATTAATGTCAACCGATCACAAAATAATGTAGGATGATGAAAAGTTCATTGTAACCCCCCCCCCCCCCCCCCCAAAAAAGAAATATTTTAGGGCATTAATGGGAACCAAGGACCAGAATAAACCAAGGAATCATTTAAACGTTGGAACCAGTGTCACCATCCCACGGCTTCTAAAAGTTGTTGTCTGAGGGATCTCAAGCTGACAACAAAACAACAATAACAACAACAGAGCTCATACAAAAGAGACCAACAAAAAAAACACCACATTTCCTTCCGCTTTCCCCCCATTCAGGTGTCATTATTTCACAATAGAATAATAGTGTCTGTCTCCACTGTCCTGTGTGATGTCTCGGTCCGTCAAAGAAACCCGTCCCCCTCAGCTGTAGGCCTACACTCACTGACAACAGGATGTTATTGAAGAGCCAGACAAGGAAATTACAGTGCCCAAGGAAAATAACCCTACAGCGCAAATTACAGGAAGTATAAAGTGTGTTGTCATCATCTGTGCCTGTTAGGCCTGAGACCCAAATGGCACCCTATTCCCTAGGGGTCCTGGTCAAAAGTAGTACACTATAAAGGGAAATAGGGTGCCATTTGGGCAAATAGGTTGCCATCTCACTTTAGCCTCAATTTGAGTGATTTAGGATCTCATTGGAGCGAATGAGATACACTGACTGAGAAATTATTTGATACAGGTGAAATATGCAGACATGTAGGATAATGATATGACTTAAATGTTACTGAAAGCATCTTACACCACTCTGGGTGAGGCATGTAGATTGAGTGTTATTGTTTGTGGTTGACTTAACCTTTTTCAGAACAGCATTTTTATAGTACACAGTATTAATTTCACACATACACTTCTCTCAGAAGAAAGAAAAGATGAGTGTTTTGCCAGTCTTCTTGAGACAAGGGGAAGTTGTTGGAATTGAGCGTGT